>NC_067224.1:22415000-22715000 GCF_019924925.1 Ctenopharyngodon idella | reverse complement strand
ATATTGCTCATAGTAATTTCACGTTAAAGGGATAGTTCACCCAAAAATTAAAATTCTATCATTTACTCACCCTCAGGTTGTTCCAAACCTGTATAAATTTCTTTGTTCTGTTGAACACAAAGGAATATATTTTGAAGAATGTGGGAAACTGATAAATTCTGGGGCACCATTGACTTCCATAGTATTTTTTTTCCTACTATGGAAGTCAATGGTGCCCCAAAGCGGCCTGGTTACAAACTTCCTTCAAAATATCTTCCTTTGTGTACGGCAGAGCAAAGAAATTTATACAGGTTTGAAACAACTTGAGGGCGAGTGAATGATGACAGAATTTTCATTTTTGGGTGAACTATCCCTTTAACTAATGTTAACAAATGAGACCTCATTGTGAAGTGTTACCAAAAATTCTGTTATCACCATCATGTTGTTCCAAACCTTTACAACTTTCTGTCTTCTGTGGAATATAAAAGATGATATTTTGAGAAATATCTATTTTGTGCTTTTTTGTCCATGTAATGGAAGTCAATGGTCACCAAAACTTTTTGGTTACCAACATTCTTCAAAAAAAAAAAAAAAAAGATTGAGTAAATAATAGCAGCATTTTCAATTTATGATGAAAAATTACAAATTAGTCTCTTTCTCATTAAATATTTTTAATAAAATAAATACAAATTTTCATTTTTTACAGAAAATGTACAAGTTTTCCCAGAGTGAAAAGCGAGGACTTCATCTTTCTTTTCATGAATACAATGGAAAAATTCAGCCAATTAACATCCCAAAAATAAAGGACACGTTACTTTGCTATAAAAATATTCATAATCAATACTGAGTGCAGAGAATTTCTGAGGTCAACCAAACTAAACAGTTTGATTTCCATCTCTTTCTGCTGTGTAACCGGTGTCGTGAAATTCATGTGACCAAAACAGATGTGTTAAACAATGTGTTAAGTATTACCGCAGTAAAGTCACTCTTCACCAGCACAGTCCTACCCTCCCCCAGTCTCTTTCTCTGTGTCGGAGTTGATGAGTTTTGCTGTGAGCGGCCACTACTTATCACTCTGGTTTTCCACGGGGTGCCTTGAGGGCCTCACCGCAGGGTTCTTTGTTTACAGCCATTCATTAACTCTTTCACCATCCGTATTCCCCAACTCCGGCTCTTCTTTCTTCACTTTTATGCCATCCTTACAGCACTTAGAGGATTATCCACTCACTTATGGCTCTAAAATGATCATGCACATTTGCCCAGCACTGCACCACGCTTCTTAGTCTCTGTCGATGAAGACAGTCCATAAGGTGGCTTTGTCACTTGCAGACGTATCTCTCAACGGTGCGGTGGCAGGTTTTGCAGGACACGTAACAGCACCAGTGATATTTACACTGGCAGCGTTCCACCAGCACCTCCGTATAGGCATTATAACCCCGTCCACAACACATGAGTCCACAGCTCTCACTGCCAGTTGCAGTCTTGTTACACTGCCTGCAGAGATGAGGTAGAGCAAATTATTTACACATAGTTTACTTTAACCAAATAACTCATACGGCAGCATTTGAGTGTTTGTGTTGTGAGAATCAGTATTTGTGTCTGTGTCTGTGTGATAATGTTTAACTGATTCTATTCATGTGCCTCTTTTCTTTCCTTTGTGCTCTGTTCCATCTGTCAGATCAGTGATAATCCCTCATTCATTACAGTGACTGAGAACTGATTGCTCTCTCTCTCTCTCAACTCATCAGTAATCAATAATCCTGATTGATGATGGATATCTCACCTGTCTGTGGTTCCAAATGACCCCTGCTTGGCGTTCTGTGAGCAGTAATCAGGTGAGCTGACCAGGTAGACAAGTTCATTCTCTCCGACCGGCCTCACCTCCATCTCCCGGGGGACCAGCTGTCGGCGGGTGCCTATTTGACGCGGAATGACCTTAGTGGCCGACAGGTATTTAGACTTGAGGTCGGCGGAGATGCTGTTGATGTCTTGAAGGCCCTTCCAGCAGGTCTTCACAGAGCAAGAGCCAGAAACACCGTGACATTTGCACTTCATCTCTAGAGCATCCATGAGTGCCTATACAAAAACAGCAAAATAGACACAAATTAATGAAATGAAATTGCTGAATGATGTTAGTGACGCCAGTAAGCACGCAATTGAGGTTACCTGTCTTCCCACTGCATTGTTGTGAAGCTGCATGAGTCTGAAGGCCTGTGGTCCCGAGCGGCGGTTCCTCATAGGCGCGTCTGAGAAAGCCGAGCCCATCTGCAGGCCGTAGCGAACGTTATCCCCACAGCCACCCCAGCGGAAGTCTGGGGCCGCCTGCTCCGACGGTGCTGGTGCACATGAACAGCTGGGGAGGTCTCCAGAAGCACAGGCACGAGCGATAGAATGACTGACCACCGCAGCGGCCAGGGAGAACACAAACGCTGCCTCGCGGGTCCCTGCACAGAGATAGCACTGTTAGATCACCTATGCAACCACTAGCAACCTGAGTCTGCAAGTTAGTGTTTTTTACACAGCTGATACTTGTATCTAAAATCTCTATCTAAAAAGCAGGGTGGCTGTTGGTCAATACAATGCTGATATAGATAAATATAGATTTAATCACCTTTCGCCAGGTCCGGGGTGAAGTGAGGGGCGTTCTCGATGGACGAGCAGTTCCAGCGCATGTCGCTGAAGGAGCCCTGGCACGCGCTCTTGGTGAGTTTGGCCGCGTGCACGATGCTGTGCATGAGCTCGAGGTTCCGTTTGCAGAGCTGAAGCTGATCTGGCACGAGCCCATCCAGGAGTTTACAGTGGTGCGTCTGATTCCACCCGACAGAGCTGCCGTTTGCCGTTAAACCACTGCAAATACAAACACCATATTTGAGCCAGTCTGACAGATAGTTTAGTTAGCTAAACATCCTAACTTTATGTTAGTGAATAATGCTATCTTGTACGTGACTGAACGTGTTTTCAACAAGGTAATCGACAAAAACAAAAAGAGATGAAAATCCTGTCATAGTTTGTTCTGAACCTGTTCGGTCGAATACAAAAGGCAAAAGTCTCAGAGAAACTGCAATGATTATTTGGTGAACTTTTCAATGAACTTAAACGAATTCGTTCATAAAACCTATCTGAATGATTATTGAATATAACGTATTCTGTTCTCGAATCAACGAGACATTTAATACAGTTAGAGCTGGAATAAATTAGCTGAAAATGTATAAATCATAAAACATTCAATTAATCCCCATGTCGCAATTGCAGAATAAAAATAAATACTTACAGCCACGATATTCCTGTGCATGGATAAATCGCGCTCAAAGACATCACGAAAAATAGAAGAAAATCCCTGTGTTCTGTCATATCGTTGTTCTGTCGTTTAGAAATCCTAATGAAGTCCGGTTTGAGTGGTCAAGATGCTCACCGAACTGCCTGATGCCAACGCTGAAATGTGTCCGCGTCCAAGTGAAGCTCTCTCTCTTTCATAGGTCAGCAATGGGGCTCGACCCGCCCCCCATGGCGCGTGGGCGGTCTCAATATTCATATTCAAGAAGCGCGCGGAGGGATTACCAACTACAGTTAATTTATAGGAGGGAAAACATACTGAAAAAGAACAAAATTAACCACATTGTTTAGTCACACCAGTTAAACAAACAGCGTATGTCAAACCATTGCAGCTGAATTAAATTAGAGTTTATCAAAGCTCACGAAAGTGTTTACTATCAAGCAGATCAAACCCAATTAGCAAAGTTTAATGTACCTTACCCTGGCCAGTCGACTATGCAAACACTGTTTTTTATATATTAACTGTTATATATTATATATTAATGGTTTGTTTGTTGTTATTTCCTTTGCGCGTAGCCTTGTGAGCAAACAACGTTTTAACTGATTTGTCGAGGTTAAGGGTAAAAAATGCCATTAGCAACAGCCTCATCATCTCTAAAGCTCAGCTTTTCAGGGTGTGCGCCTTCCCAAAGGAAACAATTAGGCTTTAGTCTTTTGAAGATGTCTGTCCAAACGGGATCAACAACCCGTTCATTTACATTAAAATATGTTTGATTCGGCTTTTCCCTGAAGATAAGCCGGATTTCTCGTTCCTCAAGCCTTACAAGCGCAAACATCTTAAAACAGCAGTAGGTCACTGTAACTAGGCAAAAGCTGCTGAGAGCATTAAATGTCAATGATCCATAGTTCTATATTAATCTTAACAAAGTCTTAGAATACATTTCCAAGTTACCGTTTATAGGTTCTCGAGGGTTAAGAATGAAGCATTTTCTGCCTGAAACTTTACTGTGTCTGTTAAAATACCTTAAAATACGTGTTTTCAAACCTCGCTCACGCGGCGCGGCTCGTTGGTCTAGGGGTATGATTCTCGCTTAGGGTGCGAGAGGTCCCGGGTTCAAATCCCGGACGAGCCCTACTTTTTTTTTTTTTTTTTTTTTAACGAAGTCTAATTTGATTGTGTACTATTACTAGTAAACATATATACAATCACTATATAGCGCTCATGAACTAAAACGGTTCAGTAAACACAAATCTATTTTAATCGTACGGTCAGCCGATGCTTATTCAGTTGAGCTGAATGTGCCTCAGTTGCGGAATGCAGCCTGGCGCATGTGAATGGTGGCGACTGAGACAGTCCTGCCGGTGCTAATCACTCTAGTCTGATCATCACATAGGTGTGAATATTCACAGGTTCCAGAGCGGTCATATCTCACCGAGACAATCAGAAATAACATATCCCTCATCTTTGCGAGCAGGCAGCTCGGCCACTCCACGGAAAGGCGAGAAAAGCTTCTCTTTGATTCGACTCGTCCTTGCATACGATCTGCTGAAATGTGTCGGGACAAACCTGCATCAAGAATAGACTGCTTATTGATCTCGCAATGGGCCATCAGTGGCCGAAACTGCAACAGGAATTTTAATTGATGTGCATGCGAGTGCATGAATTAGTCGGGATTAAGATCAAACAAACCAGTTCTCCTTTCTTTAATGGAACTAGAATAATACAAGTGCCTCACGGGGCTCCTAATCCGATCAACAAATCCTGCCGTAATCGGAGGCCTAATCAACAGGTTTTATGAGAGTTGTGTGCTGTAAATAGGCAAGCTCGCTGTAAATAAACCAGTGGGTTTCTCTGAGTTTTTATATTAATCCATAAATAAGTATGATCACAAACACACTTGTGTATTTTTCTTTGCTGTATGCAGTATTTATGAAATGCAGTGTGCTTTTCAAAGAGAGGCTGAAAGCCAGACATGGAATCTTTCCATTTAATTTGACCTTTCGTTGACCTGTCCAGATCCAAAAATCTCAGAACAATACATTTACATGCACAATATTCACATTATGACAAATGTACTCTTGGACCAAAAAGGTTTTAATTTAAGAAAATCATATTGAAGAGATCATATCAAGTCAACATTGATTGTGGAACTGTAAACTTCAAGAAGTGATATACTACTGAATGAGGAACTAACAACCACAGGAAGGTATTCTCTCCAAAATATACCAATGAATAATTGTATGGAAACCTAAAATATTTCTGAACTTACTGTGGACTTGATTTTTAAATGCTATATATCTCTATGTTATATATCTCTACGGTTTAGAAAATCAGTGGACATGAATTGAGGTGTAGCACATCATACTCTTATTCGATTTGACAGGGTCTTTGAGTTCTGAGCAATAACAGAAACATGAGTGAGCTGCGGACAGTGAGGTGTGAGATGCAGAAAGGAGTCTCACCTAGAAACCGTTCTGTTCACCTGTTTGAAGCAGTCAGGGGGCTTGTGAGGACGAGTCCTTGCTTTCTGTCTCATGCTCTTTGACTTAATTGTCCTAAGATTTCAGACAAAAGCCTAGTGCCAAGAATGTATCCTGTCTTTTGTATTTGTGTGTGTACGATGTAGACAGTAAGAGAGAGGAATGTGGAAACAGAGGTGACGAAACCTTCATGTTTGTGAAAGAATGACATTGTAAGGTGTTATTAGCCATTACGCCACCCTGCAGACCACTTAACACTGAATACACACACACGGGTAGAAAGGACGTTTCTGTTCTATATCTACACAGTATGGAACAGCAATGAAGTTGACATACTTTTAGTGAAATTGATTTGGTTTCTCTACTAAAAGTTTTAATTAACATAAACTTACTCTGATCTGATGAACAAACATCATAACCTGAATTAAATTAGGCCACAAACATCTCATATCACTACCATACAAGCACATACCGATGATCATATGTGAATTATATAACTGAATTTTTTTTTTATTGACACTAGGGGGCACTGCACACCAAAACTGCAGCTCTAACTGGTTCACTCTTTCTCTGGGAACATAGAAAATTAAACCACTCTTTAAAAACAATCTCTCAAAAACAATTTAATAGGACATAAAAAATTACAAAAGAGCAAAATATCTTATGTACATATATACATTCCCTGTATAGTTTACAAATATACATTATCTTCAGTAAAACAGGACTACATACAGTATACAAATCATTTACCTACAAAGACACACTCGTTTCTAAAACACACACAAACACACCAGAAACAAAAACTAAAACAAGCTGTCGGTTGGACATGATGTTTAAGGGAAGAAAGAGAGAGATATAAACCAGTCTATCAGAATCACATTCAGACTCTCCTGTGTGTTTTTGGTTTGTTTTGTTTTTACATTTCCATGTGGAGACAGTGGGAACATGGAGAGGAAACCTGAGGGCAGATTACCAGCTCCCTTTAGAAAGTTCCAGATAATTCCCATGGTTCTTTTTATTCCAAGACCTTTGAACACAATAAAGCAGTTTGTTCTCACTGTGAGGATCTTGGATCTGATTCCTATTAACTAAACTACACTCGCATAATTCAGTCTTTCTCTACAACCCATTTAGATCCACGATCCTGAGCTGTCAGTCAGGCGCTGATTCATGACTTTATCAGTATGTGTTAGAGTCGAAAATAGGCTCAAATGTTCCGAATGGAACACTAGGTTACTGCTTACTCTATACTGCGCAGTATCTACTGAATACTGCTAACTATGCTTAAAAACAGTATATGTAAAAACAGATTATGAAAGTATGCCACATTGTACCTTGTCATGACGGCAAGTTATCATCTTAGATGTTATTTTTTAAAATCATATTTTGTACAATTTTATATTTGTCACATCAAATCACGAGGATACTGGTAGTATTTTGCATTGTGGGATACAGTATTCAGTAAGTTTGTGCGTATATACTCTACCGTTCAAAAGTTTGGGGTCAAATCAAAAGAAGTTGACTTGATCAGAAATACAGCACAATATGAAATATTGTTACAATTTAAAATAACGTGTTTCTATTCTTATATATTGTAAAATGTAATTTATTCCTGTGATGAAAGCTGATTTTTCAGCATCATTACTCCAGTCTTCAGTGTCACATGATCCTTCAGAAATCATTCTAATATCCAGATTTGCTGCTCACGGAAGATTTGTTCTTAGAAAATGTTAAACACAGTTGTCCTGATTGATATTTTTATTTAAACCCTGATACATTTTTATTCAAAATAATATGATAAATAGGAAGTTCAAAAGTACAGCTTTTATTTGAAATAGAAATCTTCTGCAACATTATAAATGTATGTCACTTTTGATCATTCGGGTGTCCTTGTGAATAGAACTGAATTTAAAAAATGTTTGATCCCAAACCTTTGAATGGTAGAATATATATATTAGTTATACTACATGCACATTATATACTGCAGCAAAAGTAAGAGTATTACAATAATAATCTATTCCAAACACAACCAAACTCTTCCAGTCAAACTCTCAGTGCTACATTTACTCTAGAGGAGCACGACTGCCCCCTACAGGAGGCATATGGTATTGTATCGCATATATTTAGAATGTTGATGAAGGAAACCATTATGAAGAATCATTAATTTTAGTGCCTGAACCACTGCCATCATATGCACACACTCAGTCTTTCCTACAGGTAATGTCAGCTAAAGAGCAAAGAACCATGCCAAAAAAATAAAACTGTCAGAACTTCATGACTTCATATTAAAAATGGGTATCTTGACTGTGTGTGTAAAAGATCAGAGATAACTGAACATAGATATTCTGTTTTATATACATTGCCAACATCAGTGCTTATTTAAAAAGAATAGTACACAGGTTCACTATTTATGAAGTGTTGAATGGAATGTCACGATTGAGTGGGTTGCTATTGGTGCATCAAACACATTAGAGTATCTCACTGAAATACTCCTTTTGCAGTTCCAGTCACTGCAATCACTGTCGGTGCACTTCCTCCCTGTGCTAACGCTGGATGGGCGGCGTGTGATTTAATCTACACACACACGGCAGCTGTGATGGCGCTGAGCTCATCCGCTCACACTGTTCATTCAGGAAGTTCCGGTCACAATGTTCATTCAGTGTCATCTCATTTGTAAATAGACAGTTTGATTATTTGTGGTGAATGTTGTGCTGCTAATGTTTGAGGACTAAAAGAGGGTGTTTCAGTGCTCAGAGAGAATTGGTTCTTTTTGTCAGTGTTGGTGATGCTACATAGTCACGTTTGTCTGACGCTTGACAGATATGCAGTTAAACCTGTTAGTTCATAAATTGCTGGCTGTAGATTGGGTATGTCAATGTGGCGGGGATAATGAGTCATACTGGCTCAGTTGAGTTCAGTGGGCGTGGTCTGTGAGCTCATTGGCTCATGCACATCTAAAGAGCATGATATGAGTGTCTGATCAGGTCGACCTGCGTACCGATGGCCTCAGGTGTGTCCAGCAGCCGGGGCGTCCCCTAGACGGATGCTGCCCAGGAAGGTGGTGTGGTTGCTCATGGAGATGGAGGTGTCCTCGTACACCATGCGGATGGAGATCCTCTGGCGCGCTCGCAACAAACACACACCCGCGGTGTAGCAGGTGTTAAACTTGCGCTGGCCGGTCTCGATGCTTCGCGTGCAGCGTAAGAATGGAGTCTTATCTACCATCACCTCATAACTTGCTATGTCCGTGAAATTCAGGTAGTATACCTGTTGCACACACACAGAAAGCAAATTGGGATAATGGTTATTGATTTCTAATCATGCTAATATTGTTAAAATAAATTGTTTTTTATTGTATTTGTATGAATGTATAGTGTATATGTTTGTGTATAAGCAGTAGAGTTAGTCCAGGGACTGTACTCACTTCTACCTGACTATATATAAAGTATGTTCCGTCAAGCAGGACTTCCAGCTCTCCAGAGCGCGAGTGCATTTTAAACACTCTCTGATGGATTGAGATCATTCTCCAATTCTTCAACACACCTTCTGACAAATCTCACAAACAGACACCAGTAAATACTCAATCATCTGTTATGACAGCAGCGACACATAATTAAGACACGTACACAGCAGGGCTCAACTCTAAGGAGTTTTTACACATTTCTACTTGCCTTGTCAACATTTTCACTGACCCTTACACCAAAAAATTATACAGTTCTCATTAATAAATAATAATATCATTAATAATTCTTTATTATTTTGAATAATTTATTTATAATTATTTTTCAATCTCTTTCTTACGATACAAACAGAAAATACAGGAATATGTACATAAAATGTAAAACAAATTCTGAACAAAACTGTTTCTTTAAGCAAAAATCAGTATTTAGTGTGACCTCCTAGACTTCTTCCATTTTCTCAAAAAAGAAACTTCAGATTTTGAAAGTTTTCTTGGTCTTCCAGTTCTTTTCCGTTCCATTTAGATTTAAGAGAGCCAGGTTCCTGCTATTGCTCAAGTGTAAGGGAGGTCACTAAGTACTTGCCACTTTAGCCTATAAAAGCTGTTTTTTTTCTGTTTTTTTTAATACTGCATACAAATTTACTGTATTTTCTGTTTATATATTATATATTCTGTTTCTATAATTAAAAAGACTGAGAAATAATTATATATGTCATTATATCATTGCTAAAACAACATCTAATGGTGACTTTTGCACAGTACTATATATATATATATATTTTTAATGTTTTAAAAAAAAGTTTCGTCTGCTCACCAAGGCTGCATTTATTTAATTAAAAATACAGTAAAAACAGTAATATTGTGATATATTATTACAATTTATTGAAATATTATTATAATTATTACAAATTTTCTATTTGAATATATTTTACAAAGTAATTTATTCCTGTAATATCAAAGCTGAATTTTCAGCATCATTATTCCAGCCTTCAGTGTCACATGATCCTTCAGAAATCATTCTAATGTGCCGATTTGCTACTCAAGAAACATTTCTTATTATTATCAGTGTGGAAAACAGTTGTGTACTTTTTTTTTTAAGGATTCCTTGATGAATAGAAAGTTCAAAAGAACAGCATTTATCTGAAATACAAAGCTTTTGTAACATTATACACTACTGTTCAAAAGTTTGGGGTCAGTAAGAATTTTTTGAAAAGAAATAAAAGAAATTAATACTTTTATTCAGCAAGGATGCATTAAATTGATCAAAAGTGACAGTAAAGACATTTATGTTACAAAAGATTATATTTCAAATAAACGCTGTTCTTTTGAACTTTCTATTCATCAAAGAATCCTAAAAAAAAAAATATTGTACGCAAATATTTTGTACAATTGTACACAATAAATGTATCTTGAGTAGCAAATCAGCATATTAGAACAATGTCTGAAGGATCATGTGGCACTGAAGACTGGAGTAATGATGCTGAAAATTCAGCTTTACCAACACAAGAATAAATTACATTTTAAAATATATTCAAATAGAAAATTACTTTAAATTGTAATAATATTTCTCAATATTACTGTTTTTACTGTACTTTATTTTTAATTAAATAAATGCAGCCTTGAGCAGACAAAACTTCTTTTAAAAACATTAAAAATCTTTTGAACAGTATATATATATATATATATATATATATATATATATATATATTACAATTTAAAATAACTTTTCTTATATAAACATTTCTTGTTATCAAGGCTGAAAACTGGTTGTGCTGCTTAATATTTTTGTGGAAACTGATACATTTTTTTTTCTGGATAATATAATGAATAGAAAGTTAAAAAACAGCATTTACTTTAAATTTCTTTCAACAACAACAACAACAACAATGAAATAATAAACAGTAGTGAATTGTTTTCTCCCATCAAATGTTGGCCCAGTTGGCCATCTTTACAGCTGAACCCTTTGCACCGCCTTTAACAAATGAAAGTCATGCCAACACACAATATCAATAAGCATTTTCAAGCATATGCATGTAGCTGTGTGTACGTAAGGGATCATTATTTAACTCTTACCTTCTTTCACTTGAATAGTGGTTTCCTGACCTTGAAGATGCACCACAGCTGGCTACAGAAACATCACAAACATTCACAAATTTAAAAGCACATTTTATATACAGTCATTACACATACTCATTATCATGTTCAAACTGTGTCTGATCTACACATCCAAACATCCTCTTTTTTACTGAGAGAAAGTAGCATGGAGAGATGAGCAGTGCAAGAGATCGCACATACCTGTGTCTCTCTGTGCTTGGCTTTATCGGCGCCACCTATTGACGCACAGGGGAAAAGAAATGAGTTGCTTTTGGATAAAAAGCATCTACTAAATGACAAATAATTTTACAATACTCTAAGTTTGAATCGTGTAATCATAATATGCTAAACATTCTTGAATTAACTGTAATTGTGGGAACTGCTTATATCAATGTCTTGCACTATGATCTGTTCACACCAAGAAGGATCGCTCTTGATGTGAATAGTACTTTAAACTAGCAGCTTGCTGCGACTGCTTGTAGAGGCAAGTGTGTGTGTTAACCTGAAGGTCCCTGTGGTCCAGGTGGACCTTGTGGTCCAGGTGGCCCTGCAGGTCCAGGAGGGCCAGGTGGGCCAGATGGACCCATTGCATTACTGCCTGGGATCCCCGGGATCCCCGGAATTCCAGGAGGACCTTGTGGACCAGGTGGGCCTGGAGGTCCAGGAGCGCCAGGGGGCCCTTTCTTGCCTACAGAGATAGAAAGAGAGAGAGAGAGGTCAATATCAGTCTGACATAAACTGAAACAGTAAAGCACTCAGGAAAAAAAAAAAAAAACTGATGAGAAACAAAACAAACCACCTCAAAACTGCCACTTAATTTTCAAATAACAGTGAAAATGAAATTACCTTTTTTCCGCTCTCCTTTCTTTTTTCCGTTAGTTTCTGGAAAAGGGATAAGAGATAATCAGTTGAAAATGTATCATTTTACATTCACAATCACAATTGCAACAAAATGTTCCTCCTGAACGTCTGCTTCAGATTTCAGAAAAGATGATTTATTCAAAGAGACTGTTTATTTGCTTCAAAGTAGCTAAACTGATGATGACACTCACATGACCACAGAAAAACAAACCCCAGTGTAATTTGTAGGACATTTGCTTCTGCTGGTGCCTACAAATAACACACACAAACATCTAGCATTTCAGTACTAAAATATGCATTGGCCTGTTCTCTCTCTGTGTGTTTGGCCACATATAAGTATGTATATGCATGTACTACATTTTTTGTTTAATACATTTTCTCTCTGAACAACAATCTATAATACAACTGAAGCCACGTATGTAGAGACAACAGTCAAACCATATCCTGCAAGTGTGTTTGTGTGTGCATGTGAGAATCGAGCACATCCGTAATAAACAAGTCTGACAAAATCCACTGTTTTATAGTTTAAAGTTTTGCCTACACACACACACACACACACACACACACACACACACACACACACACACACACACTGACTCTCAGGAGACAGATCTGTGTTCCTAAGGCCTGAGGTCACTCTTGTGTTTGTGTTGGCTAGTATTCGGGGGTCTTTTTTTCGCAATAAAACTACTTCAACTCATTTGTAAATGACTGCTGCTTTCATTGTGTTGTCTGGTGGGCTTCGCACGCGATATCTCTTTTTCTCAAAACACAGAATATCAAAAGTGAAGAGAAACAACTTGCTGCCTTTAATCTTTTCCTGTAATCGTTTTTTCTCATTATATGAAAAACAACAGAAGGGGAGGGGGAGCTCAAGTTGGAAGAAAGACCAACATGCACATATATAAAATCAGACATGCACAACAAAAACCAAACATGACATGCATAATAAGCATGCAAAGAACTTGACCTGCCTTCAGTACCGCTTTGCAGAAGTTCCTGTGTTCTTTTTAAAACAATCTGGAGTGAACTCAGCAAATAGTTATTTCATGCGCAAACCCTGCATCCTATTCACATACCACCCGCAATTCAGTTGAACCAGCCGCAATTGCCAGGTGCAATTAACACAACACTTTTAATGGCCATGGAAAGCAGATGGTTAAAACGGTTAAGAAGAAGTTTTTGTACATTTCTAGTAATCATGGAAGCGCAAACTATAGTCAGGTTGATTATGCATGTTTCTGTGCTAACAACACAGTGACACCATGGCCCATAAACTGTCAGGTGCTTGACAGGTGCCATAATATGCCAACCATATTATTTTATTACTTAAGTGTATTAGAGTTGCCAGGTTTTCAAAGCTTAAGATAAAAAAAACATGCAACATTTTTAGTGAATTTCGCCCTCACAAATAATCTAGCTTTCTGCGTATGTTTTTACAAAACCTTTGTTATTATCTACACAATTCTTACTAGTTCTCAAAAAATCTCTTCATCAGAAAATGTTTAAATTAAAAGACTACCAGATGTGATGTTTGTTTGACAGATTGAATGAACTCCCTTTGGTGGTGACGGTGAGCTTCAGAGAAGCATCAGGAAAATGGACCATTTTGTAGTTGCAACTTTTGACTCTAATTTTACACATGAATATAGATGCAGCTAAGATAATCTTTTAGGATTTTAATCCGTAGTAAGTGCTTTTAACTGTTGAAAAATAAATCCAAAAAAATAAAAATTGGTCTGCATGTGTGCGCGCATGTTTGCACGTTCGTCCAAAGAATTTTAAGGGAGGGTTACTTGACAGTGGGTATGTCTGTGTTTGTTTTAAATGGGCGAAGAAGAAAAAAAACGAGTGTTAAAAGTCTTTAATGAATGGAACAAATTAGCATCAAAGACAGACAATATTGGAACCATATTTCACACCAAACATGCAGCTGCACACACAAACACACCAAACACCAGCTGTACATTCACAAAGTGCATGTTTATGAGGCCACAAAGTGAGTGAGTTTGTGTATGTCCATGTGCAAGTGCTTTGACCCATGAATCTGAGAAGTAGGAAGAAAACATTGTGACTTTTGATCACAAGAATGGATTAGAAATGGCTTCCTTTAATAAATAATCACGCATGTAGACACAGACGCTTCCACACAGTTTGACACTAGATGGAGTAGCTCTTTAATACTCGCCTACCAGTCTGATGGTTTGATTTTCATACTAAAATCGAATCAATTCAAATTTGTTGTCAACATTTCATGGAAATTTAGTTGAACAGAATTACAACTAAGCCATAAAAATCAACTACAACATGAGCTATGTGTGCGCACGTGGTTCAAAATGAGCTCACGGCGATGAGTGAGGTCTATAGTTTCAAACACACACACTGAGCTGTATGCAATACCCTGCAATATGTCTACATAACAGTATGTTAGAGATTTATTAACATCCATACACTGCTGTCAAATATACAGAGATTTACAGCTCAGCATATTACAGACATTGTTTCCTGAGTCCATCTGCGGCACACTTGAGTGTGCCATTCTACTAGTGTGTGTAAGAGAATTTAATGTACAATTCAGTGTTAATTTAGTTGACCAATAAGTCATAGCTGTCATCAACGGCATTTTTAAAAACCAGTTTGAGATGACAAAAACTATAACAACAATCTATTGACCTTTTCGTCAAATGAATACGAATGAGATGAAAATGTTAGGGAGGGACGATTGGGGAAGAGATTCAATCACAATTAAACTCTTTGCGTGGTAGGGAGGTTAGATGTGCACTTTTGAATGATAATGCACCCGGAGGGTTAATGGCATACACTTGCTGCACGTTTACATTCGATGTCAAGGAAAACAATAACATTTGGAAACTGTGTGGAGCGACAATCTCTGGGAAAACAAAGAAATTTAAAATACAATACAATAAGGGCTCTTTCACGTCTTATCGCGCTTGAAAGGACAAAAAAAAAAAAAAAAAAAAAAATCAAACTGAGTATTCATTTGATCAGTCGGTTATGTCTTAAGTGAACGTAAACAGATGGGAGAAAATCGGATGTGTATCTTTGGATCCGTGCATTAGTTCTTAAAGTTACAGAAGCATAAACCTGCTGCTGTCTGAGGCCACATCCACACAAAGCCAGAGCTTTCCCTATCCGATCCTCGTCTCAAGAAATATCTGCGTACACACGAAACGCTGAAACCGACTCAAAACGATGTAGTATAAATGCCAGATCAGTATGTGGCACTGTAATTCTGCCACAGAGATACTCAAAAAACGGAGAATAAGACTTGGAGAATGTGCATAAACCTTGCGCGCTGTATAGAAACTTTAGTAAAGCTTAGAAATAAAGCTTTATTTTAGTAAAGCTAATAGGCTTGGTAGCTTCTGCGGCACGAACGCAAGCATACAGTCCGCTATTGTTGTTGTTGCTGTTATGTGATGTAGCGGTGTCTGACTAGGGTCGAGGCGTGGGGTGATGACATCATTTCACAAAATATACGGATTGGCTGTACATGCGAAAACGCAAGGGTGTCGTTTTCAGATTTATCCACCCTGGGACCCGGTTTAAAAAAAAAAAAAAAAAAAAAAAAAAGCGGTCTCAGGCTCCCAAAACGCCAGATCCGTCTGGACGAAACGCCAATACAATACAAATTTTTGCGTATACATCTAAACGCGTCTCTGTGTGGACGGGCATCCTTAAATGTCAATTCAAACAACAAAAGAAAAAGAGAAAAATTACTCACTGCTCTTGCCTGAGCATTTTGGTAGCTTTAATAAGAAATAATATTTATTTGTTCTTATATTTGTTTCTTATTTACAGACTAGGTTTTAGTCAACTAAAATCTTATATTTAGAAAAAACTAAAACTAAAACAATTCAGATGACTAAAATATGACTAAAACTAAATGGCATTTTAGTCAAAAGACCACGACTAAAACTAAATCAGAATTTGCTGTTAAAATTAACACTGGTACAGTTTAGTGCACAAGACTCCCACAAACACATACAGAACAATAATCTGAAATATACTGGGCCTAATTCGCTAATAAATTGTATGAAATTTTACTTACAGTATGTAAATGTGTTTACATAACGCACTCTTAAGATGTGCAACAAAAGTAAAGCCAATTTTTGTTATTCTCAATAACAGTTGAAACACAATAATTGCCTTTTGTGTTTATATTGATAACTTGCCAAGATGGGCATTTTGACCAAAAAATTGCATTTGACTGTTCACACGCGGTCACATTACCAAAGGTAATATAGCACAACTGTCTAGTGCTGAAATGGAGCAGTTCATGACAGTTTATGGGGGTAAAACAATACCAACTCCTCTCAGACTTCTTTTTTGTAATAGGACAATTACAGTAAGTGTTGTCTGCTGACCTCTGCCCCACACACACACACACACAAAAAAAAAAAAAAAAAAAAAATTATATAAAAGCCCATATTTTCATTTGTAGGCTGTGATCTCAAAAAAAAAAAAGGTTAGATTTCAGCAAAAAGCGTCATTAGTTTTGACATGTTTGACCAAAATAAAGCTCTTTTAAAATTGATGAAAGCTGAATATAACAAGTGGACCAAAGAAAGATTTGTTTTATTATTTAAAATATTATTATTCATGTCATTCTACCAATGTGAAATATAAAGCCATAAGGCTATCATATAATTTTTTGTATAATTCCTTCCTGATCCACATTCATTTTGTTAACATTAAACCGCATTATATCATATACTGAATATATATTGTATAAATCATCGGTAACCCTGCTCTCCAGACATCTGCTTTAGCAGTGGTTGCGATGGCATTTGTGTGTGGTATGCGTGCATGTTATCTGTGTTGTGTCGGTATTTGATTTGGCACATGACACACACAGGTGCAAAAGCTGAAACAGTAGAACTCCCGATCAGAGCCAGTCACTGCACAGCCATAATCAAAGCCAAAACCACCTGCCAATCAAACCGCTGCCAACTGGAGCCAATCACTGCTGTGGAAAAAGGAGTAGGTAACCAAAGCTGGAGTCGGCAAATGAGAAAGAGACAGAGGTGCAATATCGGTTTGTTAGAAGCTACTAGAATGGAAAAAGGAGAGGGATTTCACGTATAAACTACTGGTGCGCGCAGCATAGCCCAATAATGAGTAAGATGGAAGGAATGAACAAGGGGGAAAGAGAGCGAGTGAGAGGTAGCATGATCAAATGAAGGAAATGCATCTCGTTCTGAACTCTAAACCACATCAAAGAGAAATTCTGGCAATCTCACAGGCTTTATACTCACATACACACGTATACACATACATACACACACACTTAATATAAGCTCTAAATTTCATGAATACCATCACACACAAAAGAGGGTTTTTTTTACCTGAACGTTTGGTACGATGAATGACTCTCTCCAGCCCTCTTGTGTGTTCATCCCTCCATCTGCTCTGTGAAGATGAAGGAATACGTTTTTTTTTTTTAAATACAGTGCAGAAGAATAAAATTAATTCATGGAGCCTTTTCAAAGCATTTTACATTTTAACTCCAGCTTGAGTTTGAGCCAAGACATGATCACTGAAACTAATCCACTTCTTCATAAAATAAATGTCACCATGTAAACTGTAACTATACACACACACACACACACACACACCTCTGCTGAAAGACAACACATAATGAACAATGTGTGTGTGTGTGTGTGTGTTGAGAAACCCTGTGGATTTACAGCAGTAAGACATTCCATTTGGATGATCTATCACACAAACAGAATCACATAAACGTAATGAATTATTTAGAAAGGAAATACTTTTCTTATCATTATCTCACATATGACCAGAGTAATAGCGCTGCATGCCTACAGCACACACACACACATGCACGCACACACACACGTACACAGAAAGAAAAAGAGATTTTTACTGAATTGATGAGGTTATTGTGCTCTGAAGAGTAAAAACTTTCTGTTCCTTTGTTTCCTTCTTCATTCTTTCCTTCCTTTGTTAATTTCTTTTTCATTTCCCCATCCTTTCATCTTTTTATTCATATTTTCTTTTTCTGTTCTTTTCCCTTCCTTCTTTCCTTCCATTCCTTGTCATTTCTTCCTTCCATTTTCTGTATTTCCTTTCCTTTCCTCTATTTTTCTTTTGTCCTTCAGTCTTTCAATTTCCTTCTTCTAATTTCCATTCTTTCCTTGTTAGGTTTCCATGATTTTTATACTGTACAAACTGTATATTCTGTCCCTTAACCCTACCCTAAACCGAACCATCACAGAAAACTTTCTGCATTTAAAAACAACAACAACAAAAAAAAAACACAACAACAATTTAGTATGATTTAAAAGCTGTTTTCCTCATGGGGACCAAAAAGAATGTCAAGCACAAGAATTTTGGATATTGCCATACCTGACACCTGAACCACACACACACACACACACACACACACACACACACACAATCATAGATCTTATATTCAGGGATAACTATCAGGTCAGGATACTTCAGGACAGTCTGGAGTTCCCATGTATGCTTATAATGAAAGGATGAGAGAAGAGAAACTCTGGGTCAGATGCAGTAGCACATATCTGTGTCTGTGTCAGTACGACAGAGAACATAACCCTGCTGTGCTTCACAGTAGAGTCACGTTACAAAACCTAGACTGCCATTGTCATCTTCATTGCAGGATTGTTGAAGGGAAAGGAGTCTGAATTCACACACACAGACTCATAGAGCAGGGTTAGCAGGGTCATGCAGCTGTGTATGGGTAAAATTCATGTTATTTATGTGATTAGAGAAGCCACTAAATCACAGAGTTCAGCCCCAGAGTGCATTGGTGTCATGTGTATTCACGTATCCATCTAAAACACTGAAGTGCGAGCAAGAACATGAGTATGTGTGTGTTTTTACCAGTAAGATGACACTTTTAGATCTGTAAACACCTTGCTGTGTTTTTTAATCCACTGTGTGTTTGAAATCAGACACTGTAGGCCTGTCTTCCTGCCAGAGGATGTTCCAGCCTTTGGACATGATGTTCTGGCTCAGAGTCTCTATGTGTGTGTGTGAGAGAGAGAGCATTGAAAACATTTCTCCAAGATTACAATGATCTGCTTATTTACAATTATGATCAGCAACAAAAGAAGGTGAGTACGCAGGTTTAATTACATGTACTTTAGGGACCAAACGGACCTTAGAAGTTAGCCAAATCTGACAAAAACCTGCCTTTGGGGACATTCAATTCACCATCCTAACTAAAAGGGATTTAAATAATGTGTTTCTAATATTAAATATGCTAAATGTTTTCTTTTAGACGTATGGTTTGGGTTAGTATGCAGTAATTATAATTAGTTTTAAATATAAACAATAGAAGTCTATGGTATGTCCTCATTTAGCAAGACGTGTGTGTGTGAGAAACAGATCTGTGCAGTCTAGACCTTGTAACTTGACTCTAGTGTGAGACATCTCATCTGTCTCTTTTACAACAACACACACACACACACACACACACACACACACACACACACACACACACACACACACACACACACACACTAAAGGAACCATTGTACCCTTTTTCAACTGTGCACAAAATTTCTTTCTCTCTTTAAGGTCATTACTAACTTTGTCTAACTGCATTATCACAAGAGATGCACAGTGGGATTATTTATAAGGTAACGTTTTACACTTTTTTTTTGTAAAAATCAATTTTTTTTAGATTAGTTAATGTATAAGTTATCATGAACTAAAAATGAACAATCTATTTATAGCACTAAAAACTTCAAACATTGGTCGGCAATAAGATTTTTTTTTTTTTTTTAAGGAATTAATACTTTTATTCAGCAAGGATGATCAAAATTTGATCAAACATTACAGTAAAGACATTTATATTACAAAAGATTGCAAATACATGCCGTTCTTTTAAACCTTAAATCTATTATATAATCCATACACATTCAAAACATGCATCACAGCTTCCACAAAAATATTAAGCAGCACAGCCGTTTTCATCAATGATAATAAGAAATGTTTCCTGAGCACCAAATCAGCAAATTAGAAAGATTTCTGAAGGATCATGTGACACTGAAGACTGGAGTAATGATGCTGAAAATACAGCTTTGCCATCACAAGAATAAACTGCATTTTAAAATATGTTACAACAGAAAACATTTAATTTTAAATTGTTTAAATTGTAATAACATAAAAATATAAATCTTACCAACTCCAATCTTTTAAGTGGTAGGGTACCAAATGCATTAACTAATAAAAATGAATTAAACCTTATTGAAAAGTGTTGCCAAAACACACTAGAGGACACAAGTTATAGCGAGCGAGAGAGACAGATTTGTCTTTTCGACCACCCACAACCTGATTGGTCAAATGCTCCATCAAGCTAAAATTGCTTCCCTCAAACGTGTGTCCGCATGTGTGTACATTTCTTCATGCTTGTAAAACATGAGATTGTGAACAGATAAACGCTGCTGCATGATAAATACGTGCATGTGATTAGTTTGTCAGTTGTCACCGAGGACAGATACACTCACACCCTCATACTTACACAGTGTAGACTCACACATACACATGTGTTGCTCTGAAACAATATTTATAGTAAGGGTACACGCTGTAAGAGGCCTAATTTATTCTGTTTGAATTGTATGACATTGCGTGTTGAAGAAGTTGTGTATGTGTGTGGTCTGAGCTAACAGTAGCATCTATTCCACTCATACTTATTTTGACAGTTTCCATTCTTTCCGCTGACAGCAGGAGAAAAACGACCTTTTTAATCAGACTGACCACACAGACATACTCGCAACACAAACACAGCACATTACAAGAAAGCATGTGTGTATCACATTAATACACTGCACTTTATTTACATTTTTCTTGTTTTTCTGAAACATTAGGGGTCATTTTTTTCTCAAAACTTTCCCTCTACGCAAACAGTTTTAACCTGCTCTTGACCTGTTCTGACAGAAGAAGAAAAAAAATCTCACATTTAAACACTTCTCACAATGTAATGTGACTTTTTATTGTGTTATTTGTGTCAAACCAGAGTTCATTTCCACCCTTCTTCTTAACCCACAGTGATAAGTGACCAGCAGGGGCAATTAACTAGGTCCAAAATGCTATACATTTGTGTCATCACTGTGACTACCATTGCTACAGAAAATACTAAATATTAGATTTGATTCTGATTCAGAAGCCCACAATTTGATTCCAATTTATCTGGGCATATTTTGGATATATTGTCAATTTTGCTTACATATGAAAGCAATCCTCTCTCATCTAATGCTGTAAATTATTCAGGGACCCTTCTAATTTGGTACATTACAAAATACTATTAACATTTATTTAAAAATATTAATCAACACAATCAAAACTGCCCTGTAGATATCAACTGAAGTAAACTTTAAATTGCAAATAATTTCTTAACTTAACTTATTATAGGTGTAAAATGATTACAAAATTGTAAACTCATGAACACTTCAGTTATAAACCCTCAACTTTAAGAATATGAAATCTCATATGAAAAGTCATTTTGAACAATTAATTAAAGAAATTGGTTCATAAGAGTCTAAAAATTGTTTTTTTTTTGCTTTTTACCTTTCGTAAATGAATTATCATGTGTTGTGCAGGTTCAGCTGTCTTCGCTGTTTCTGGCAAATCTAGCGCTGTGCTGACGAGATGATACGGGTAAAAAAATGAAACCGCACATCTCTATTGCCAGATTTATGCTGCTTGTATTGCCATAAACTGTGATTCAGACTTGACTTTTTTTTTTTTTTTTTTAACAGTTTCTGTCAGTCTTTGTAGGACTTGATTAGTTTCAGGGTGGTTTGCAAAAATTTTGACTTGTATACGAACACTTTTTGTGAATGCAAATCCCTCTATGTTAATTTTTTTCACTTTCACATAATTCCAAAATATATGTGGTTATTACAGGTTATTACATAAAGTCTGTGAGTGGTTCACTGATGCACACTTGATTTTAGCTTGAAATCTATGACAAAATAAGTGCGTTGACAAGCTTTTTGCGTTGACAAGTCATTAAATGATAAATGTGACTATATCAACAGGCAATATCGTTGATGAAAAAGACTAAAATGTTCCTTTTTTTTTAAGCCAAAATCTCTTCATTTTTTTTGGGAAAAAAAAAAAAAAAAAAAAAAGAGGAGACAAAATATTACAGTGCGGTACAAGCCTCTACTACGAGCATTCATGTATGCGGATGCCAGATGTCAAGAGCTTAAATCCCCCAATCAGAGCCTTTCTGGTAAAAGGATGCATTTTCTTCTCTGTGTTTTACTCATGCTCTCTTTATACTGCAAAAATGCCGCCATAGATAATCTGAAAAAAAAAAAAAAACTCCCCCACCAAAACACAGACAAACAAGCTGGAGTTTAGTGATCTCTATTTGAGAGATTCTGCTTAAATTAAATGGTCATTCAGGCAGTCTGTGTTCTGTCACAAGTCACTTGTGCTGTTTGCTGCAACTAAATCTGTGATCAAAGCTTGTGATGAACTGTAAAAAATCCAAACATGGATCTCGACTGTATTGTTTGCGATTGTGGTTGCTAAATAAATGCACTTACCAACCTCTGTATAATACAGTTATACAAACTGTATACAAACTGTACAATACAAAGTCTTTTTTGCTGTTGTTTTAATAGAAAAACATCAAATGTAATTTGGAATTTTTGGAATGGTTTTAATTTAGAATGGTTTTAAAATAGACGTTTCTTGTTTTACCAGTTTTCATAATACAGACAGGGTGTTTATTATGATATAATAAATCTACACTAGATGAGGTAAAATAAACCATGCGTATCAGTTGACTCTCTTGATTTGTGCTTACTGGCGAAAGTGCAAAAATAAAATAAAAACAATCATTGCGGTTATAATTTTGAGCAAAATAATCATTATTATAATTTAACCATTACGCAGCATGACGAAAATGTGTTTTCACTTTTCTCACTGACTAAAAAACTAGACTAAAATGCCCAGACAACTTGACTTCTACGATAATATCGTAATTGTTGTTTTAACAATGTACAATCTGACATTATCGAGTATGTCCCTCATTTGGCAAAAACCAAACAAAAACATGCCCAGAGAGTGCATACACTGCGTGATATAGCCTTTTTGGTTTAGGATAGACTACTGCGTCTATTAAAATCCATAAAAAATGCCCCTGTACGTTCCCCCCCACCCCCCAAATATCAGCATGATTGCAAATGCGATATTGATTTTATACAACAGTTTAAAAAAAACAATTAAGTTTTTACATTTTAGAGCTGTGACATCATTATAAATAAAAAGGGAACAAAAACGTTTGTGTTGTTTACATTTTTTGCACTTGCACGCCGATTGCCAACAAAACACAGACATCTGATGGAGTTTTACTCACCACCCGTGATCTGCAAATCCAGCGCTGAACTGGGACTTTACAAAGCATCACCGAAATCCCGGGAACAAACAAACATGCATGCACAACTCCGTTGCTGCCCCGGAAAAACAAACTTCATCCACTGTTCTCTTAACGCTGGGTTCTTTGGGAAGCTGAAAAAGGTAATCTTTCCCTCACAACCAAAAACACACTCCTTTGTTGACAGGAGCTGCGTCTCATTTCAGAGGCTGCGTCCTCCGGAGGTTGCATTTGAAGCCTGCATACGTCATCAAGGATGTCATTGTTATTCATTGATATTCATTGTGAGGTGTAAAATACTGTAATTTCTTTCTTACTTTGCAATCTAACAGTTATTTTTCTTAAATGAGACTGCCTCAATGAATATGTATGCAGCCTTCAAAAGGTGCAGCCCCTGAATTGGGACACAGACATTGTTGAAAAATCTTTAACAGTGTAAATAAGTCAGAATGCATGAAATAGCATTTCACCCCCCCTTTAATGTCTCAATGTTTCGCTCATTAACAGTGACCGCCAAATAGCAGTTTTAGTTTCATATTTAAAGTATCTTTTCAATTTTAAAATCATGCTTAAAAACATCAAAACATTATTTATGCATTTGTAACTATAGGTTAAATGCATTTATGTCACCTCTGAGCTGCATTAAACAGTCTTGTGTAAATACATCTAAATGCCACTTCAGATGCAGCTTCTGTGTTTCCTCTGCATTGCCAAGATGGATTTTGTTGATACTGATTTCATCTGATTGGTAACAGCCCTATAGATGTCTTATTATTCTAATTTAATTTATTGATTAAATGTAATAATTTGATATAATAAATGATGCATAGGCTACATTTAATTAGGTATGGAAAAATGCCATTATAAAGGTAAAAATGCAGATAAAAGGTAAAAATCACTTTAAACTTATTGGAAAATTTAATTTCTGTCACTGCTGCGAACTAACCACCACACAAAATATGAAGAATAACAAAAACCTTAGGAGTCAGCTGTCCATGGCAGTCCCAAACATGCCAATGTACCAGCACAATAACACACTCAGCAAAATATCGTCTGATCATCCTTATCGACAGAATCCCAGGAAATCGAGATATTATTTTTTGTCAATATCACACACCCCTAACTTGAATAAACAAAAATAGGACAAGGTTCACCAAATATGATAAAAAAAAAAAATAAATAAATAAAACTAAGCACAGGACTGAGACTAAGACTAAATTTAAAAAATAGCTGACAAAATTAGTTTTTAGCAGTACGAGTTTGTTTTTGCAAATCATGTCAATTATCACTTCAGTGGTGAAACCCTCAAAGATCGAATGGTCAAACCCCCACAAGATACCAGATGTACAATAAACGACATTAAAATATTTCAATAAACCATCCACATATTGTTGATTGCCCATTAACATAAATTAAACACTGATGGGCAGAGATCTGTTGACAGAATTGCGTGATAAATCCAGAATGTTCTAGAAGAAGAAGGGAAAAAAATGTCAGGATGGATTAACATGTTTGATAGTTTGACATTATGACCCAATCACAGAGCAAGACAGCACTCGCTTTGAGCAGATGTTCTCATTGTTGAGAATGACCGCAGTCCTCCTGGACCAATGAAGCTCACTTGACATCATAGGTTCTCCTACTGAGAGATGCAATCCTCTAGAGACGCACACACTCAAGTGCGTATATGAAATGTGTATTAAAGTGTGATGCTGAATCAATTAACTTGCATATGAAGACGTTTCGTTGACATGGGCAGAAGAGACATATGCCTAGATTAAACTGGAGAATCTGACAGACTGCAGTGGTAGCTTAGTGGTTAAGGATCTGGGCCTCTAGCTGAAAGTTTGGAAGATGTATTCCAGGAAATGGAAAGCTTCTGAGATCACAGCCAGCTCTATCACCATTACAATATTGTGAGAGGCAGTTAATCCTACGTTGCTCTAGGGAGACCATCTCACGACCGGTCAATCATAAATCACACGTCATTACCATCATTAGACAATCATTTGGAGCTATTTAAGCCAAGAGTTTAATAATAAAAATCACATATCCCCTTTTCAGAGGAGCACAAAAGCTTCCAGCACTTTTAGCTTCCAGCACATGACATTTAAAATGTACAAACAACAGACCAAGCACCGTAGCCGTCTGAAAGCATGTTGGGTGAATTCAAGTAGTAAATCAGGCAGGAATCCCAAAAAGTGGCCCAATTTATCAGAATTAACCTGAAACACTACATGTAATTTTCAAAAGTAAAAGAGGATTATAAAAGAGGTGGGGGGGGCTGATACAACTATTATCGTTGACACACAATAATAACAAACATTGTTACATCTAGAGTGTTCACATGATGTTATGGCTCATTTACGTGAAAGAAATAGCTTTAAACAAGTTCAATGACGTTCTAAAAGGGTTTAAAAGAAAGGGCTCTAGTAGAGTTTGAGCAAAGCATGTCAAGGTTGTCGAACAGTTTGTGTCAGGTTGCGAATGAGAGACCTTCACAACAGTTAATGATGTCACTCCCTCAGTGGAGGGATCTTTTTACCGTGGCAATCTGATTACAGCTCTGCTTGCTTTGGCTAAAGAGCACATCAGAAATCAAATGTTCTCTGGCAAGAGTTATATTTTCTCAAACACACACACACAAAGTGTGTTTCCGAGCACACAATACTGACTGGCAGGTCAGAGCGGTGTTTGACCTGATAGGAATGTGGACTTGAGTTTGGTACAGGATGACTTTTCAAGTAAAGCACACACGTTCATCGTTCATTGTGAGTATGTCATTCTCAATATGCTAACAATGGTTACAATGGCTTATTACAACGATTACAACAATGGTTAAAATGGCTGGCAGTTTTATAAAACACACACATAAAGGAAAAGTGCCAGACCTTATGTGACAGTGGTCTCAACATGTTCTCACCTCATAAGCGGTGAGTTTCTCCAGTTAGAGGCCAGTGTGACACACACAGCATGGACAGCTGGATGTGGCTTTTTACTCATACAGCTGGAGCCCATCTGGGACCAACACTGGAAAAGATGTGCGTACACACTCACAAACACAGACACAAAAGATGCAAAGAGTGATAAACTCTAACTGGCCTCTTCATCAATAGGCCCTTTTCTTCTCCTCTCCTGTTATATCCTCATATCACCTTATCTTCCTTCAGGAGGAATGCTTTTATTATTATTATTATGATGAAGATAAAATAACCAGATAGTCTATTAATATGATTTTATTCATAGGTTTTAAATCCAAACTATGAGCTAACCTTCGGAGAAATCTGGATAGAAGTACAAAAATGGAAACACAAGAAAACCTTCTGATGACCTACTTGCTCTTCGGTCTGCAGATTTCAGTGTTGAAGCTGATCAAAGCATGTGTTCCTGCTTTGATACTGCTGTTAGTGTTGGATTCATTTCCCTCTGTCTTTTCATCTATTATTGCTCTATTTCATGTTACATCCCACGGGAGAAAAAAGCATTATATCATCATTCCATCATGCAAATAATAAAATAAAATATAAAAAAACATTAATCTCCAATGCAAGATGATCACTATAAATGTGTCATGGACATGGCGATGATAGCTTGACACAAATGAAAAGTTGGCAAGACGCTAAGAGATCACAGAATACAGAATGTTGACTGATTTTTAAAAAAAAGTTACAATGCATTAAACAAAAAATATGCTCAAAATATAAATTCTGCTGATTTTAGGGTGAAATATATTTTAAGGCTGGGCATCAATACAAATTTCCGGATTCAATTTGTTTTCACAAGCTCTCGATTCAATTATATTTCAATTCCAAAGTAGAGAAGGATTCGTCAGACTAATTGAAACAGTATCTCCTAAGTTTGTGAGTCATTCATAAAGAGTCATTTGTTCATAAATCAGACTTCACTTGTGGCGCTGTATGCTTTTGTAGACTCAAAATAATCAGTTCATAAGAGTCATTTGTTTGTGAATCGAATGACAGATTTTTGCGTTGTTGATTACTACGCATGGCTCGCAATTGCAAGGCCAACTTAAAAGAAAGATGCATTTTCTTGACATTATTTTTTGTGGCACATGCCCCATTTATCAGGCAAATCAGGCAAAATATGACTGCTTTTGTCATGAGCGGTGAGGGAAATACTGGCATAGATTTACCAATAAAAAACTGATCTTGAAAGTGGATCTCCAGAGGAAATCCTGTAGCTTCACTCTCCTTACACGCACAGGTCAGTCGACACTCACCAATGAACTTAAAAGCAAGTTGTAAACTTAACATCCTAAACATTAAACAACACACCTACGTAACCAAAACAATTCTTGATATGAACAGTATGCTCACATTCACACTTGCCTGGGCAGAAGATCAGTCTCCAGTTTCCTTTCTGACAAAAAAAACAAAAAAAAAACCACCAAATAAATTAAACAAAAGCTATGAAAACACACAACCCCAATTAGAGCTTTGTTCAGCAGGAGCAAATGATTCAACTGTTATGACTCAGAGGATAGATGCAAGAGGGAGAGAGATAAAGAGACAGAAAGAGACTGGAAGATGTAAAGAGCTGTTTTGAAGATGTAGTCAACAAACTGACATAGCTGCCGATTCTGAAAAACACCCATCTTGCTCAAATTCACACACACAAGCATGAGAAGACGGATGCTTTGGGTTCCACTGATATTGTTGGAAATAAATATACATTTACTCACATTACACACTCTCACAGAGCATTCTCGTACAGTACAGCGAAACAAACCACACAAAATATTTGTTACTGGGCTGCATATTTGTGGCCAACCAAATATCAGAGTTCATAACACAGTAACAAAGGAATGAGAGGAATAGCCATTATGCCCTCTATTACAGTAAACAGACCAATATCCAATTTGAAGAAATCTGTTCTTCTAAAAAAATACCACTCAGCAGACATTTGTGGTTCTGCAAATACTGTTACAAAGTAAAATAGAGCTGACTGAAAACTAATGGCTTGGTCCTTATTATACAACCCATATCCAGAAACTGTAATTCTGCACAGTTAACGTCACAAAAATGAACTGAAATAATAGCCCTGCCACCATTTTCGATGGTAGCCTGCACCAAAATCACTCCATTGGATGAGCCAGAAGTTGACACATAAAAAACAATTTCAAATAAAGCGTAGCGAAAAAACGTGATTAATGCATTCCATATTTATGCAAAACAAAACACAGATGTGTGTCAATAGCCTATTGGTTCCAGTGTATCAGACACACTCTCTCATTCATATTATATTGCATATCACTTGCAGTCTGATTGTTTGGGCACAAAAGCCCTGCACAAAAATAAAAATTTTGTTATTGTTTACATGCCCTCACATGTCAGTTATTTTGCTTTTTTCCATAGGTGATTGCCCTGTCATTTGACCTAGTTTTCCTGTGTTGTATTGATTATTCATTCTGCTCACCTGTTGTCCAATTAATTATCCTATCCTATTCGTTTCTTTTTTGCTTTAGTATTTATAGCCCTGTGCTTCCTGAGTTCCTTTGTCCTGTCTATGTTAATGTTGAGGTGTGTGTGACCCATTTTCCAGCGTGTTCCTGAGTGAGGTCTATATTAAAGACTGTTTCCTTTGTCTTCGTGAGCTTTATACTACAACCACCCAAATTTGTATTCTTCATTATATTTTTAACCTGTGGTGTGGAGTGAGAAAAACCTCCAGTTTAATCTAAAGACTAATTCACACTGCACCAACAGACACTGACCAAAGGCAACAAACACTTTGTCGGATCAGGGTGTTACCCCGTCTGAGTCTGTTGGTGTTGTCTGGAATGTCTGAGAAGTGATGCACTGTAATCTGACTGTCACCATTGGTTGGTGTCTGTTAGAGCCGTGTGAATTGGCCTCAAGAAAATATTACATATACCAAAGACTTCTTTGTCCTTTTGGAGACCAAGATTGTATTATCTTATCTGTAGGGCTGCTAGATTATGACAAAAATTATAATCACGATTATTTTTGGTCAATACTGAAATCACGATTATTTAACATAATTATTGGTGGGTGATTTGATCAAAGTTGATATGAGTAATTTTAAATATCAGTGAAATTTCACAATTATAAATACTTCAGCAAAAACTAATACTAGGTTAGCAAATGTAAGAAAAAGTCCTTAAAACAAATACATAAAACAAGTAATCAGTCAGCAATACAATAAGAACAAAGAAACAACAATTACAAACAAAAGCGAAAAATAAGTACAACAGAACGAAAATACAAATATTTTCAGGAAGATGTACTAACAGTGGTATTCAGATAAGTAATAGCCTACAACAAAAAGTTTAACAAATGTAAAAAATGTAAGTTTATCAAATGTAAAATAACACTGCATAGTCTTACTGTACACATTAAATATAGATTAATCCTTATTAAAGCTACTTAAGTTATTCAGTCAAGATCAGTGAGTGATTTTCCTTTGTCATTAATGAAAGACTGCAGCAGGTTTATTAGGCTGCTGTCACTTTAAGAGTTAATGCACAGATCCAATATACGGTTACACAGGCATTTTCTTTCTCAACTGTGTGTGTTTACTTAAGACATAACCCACTGTGTTCATGTGAAGACTCAGAGCGTGTGCATAGAAATCCCCCTAGGGAACAGTGTCTCTTTTGCGGCTTAATGCGCTTTTAATAACGCTGTTTAATATCAAACACGTCCTGCAGTTTAGCAACAGTAGACTGCATTTTACAACACTAAATTGTTTGTCTGATTTGGATGTTTGGGCTTTTAGGAAGGAACGAAAGCACACCGCTGTGAAGTAGAGGCCGACCGATATATCGGGCCGATATTTGTCTTTTTTTAATATATCGGCATCGGCCGATATCCGTGTTTAGTAGCGCTGATTTAAAGCCAGGCACGTCCGCGGGCAGCCCGGTGTTATTGGTGCGGTGGAATGTGCTGCTGCCGCATGTGATTTGAAACTTTTGGAAGATTCAACAACAGTACTGGGAGATAAAGGTAGCCTAAGGCTTAAATTCTGATATTTCAAAGTCCTATGGCCATATATTTACTATATATTACTAGTAAACTATGAAGTGTTGTTTCACTTAGTGAAAGAAACAACGGATAGCATAGAACCGTCGGGAACTGGCATAATGCTACAGCTGGTTGAAGGTTCGCTTACTTGTAGTTAACTTTAAGGATTGTAGTCCAAAACTACCAGCAGCTTGCTTGCTAACATATTAGCCATACATAACATATTAGTTATAAGTTCTGTTTTATTTTTCCTGTATCGGAGTCGGAGAATTTCACTCTGTGCTTGGGGTGGAGAAGGCGGCAGCTCTCACAAACACTGCAGCGTGATTGAGGGCTACGTTACTCCGACAAATATTGGCAATATTAAGAGGATTTGGCATTTCCAATTAATGTAAGCCTGTTACATTCTTCTAATCTATTATTATTACTATTAGGTAAGCTACTTTTATTATTAAATTAATATTATGATAAATTTGCCCCGCAATAATTTTACAGCGCATCACCGCATAACTGACGTGCTGTGAGGATAATAAAAGATTAGGCTATCAGCTCCTCTTTGAAAATGTTTTAAACATTTTTTAGGTCAATTATACAATGAATTAGACCTATAATTAAAATTATTAACAGTCTATAATATTTCCTAACACTGCAGTCATAAATGAAAATTAAGAGCAGCTTTAGGCTACTTCAAGCACCAACTTAAAAAAAAAAAAACACGAAATACTGTTCTTCTCATTTGTTTCACTATATGTACGGGCAACAAGAGAAATAATGGAATAAATTAAGACAGTTATATACCGTTATCAGCATATTATGTTGAAATTCGTCTCTGAGAGAAAATGCTCCGTTAATGCAGCGTCAGGCAGCTCCGTCACTTTTATTTTCACTTTGAATACTGACCGAGGTTAAGCTTTTACTGGCATAACTTCTTGCTTCTTGTGTGATATCCATTGGCTCCTCTTCTTGGTTGAACCCCCGCGGATTTGTGTTACGCCACTGCACAGAAGTGTATGACATTTGTTCGGAAGCATGGTTTGATGCAGACAATAGCCGGGTTTCCATCCAACTTTGCATTAATGAAAATTCAGCTCAAGAATATGCGCATCTGCGTGTGTTTCCATCAACTGTGTAATGCGAAATGGACATCAGCCTAATAAAATGATGTGTTCCGACCAATGACTAATATATATATATATATATATATATATATATATATATTGTCGCACAGTTATTATCCTCATTAAACCTGTCTAACGTTAACCGTCAAGAATGTCAGAAATCACTAAGAGTTTAGCACTGTCCTTGCATACAAGGCTGTGCAACATGACAAAGTTTTTAATTGATTTTTATTTATAAAGTTGTATTTTATTTAAATGTATATTTAAGTTTACATTTATGTTCCAACAAACTTGAAAAATTCAGCTTGATAAATGATAAATTTTTATGTAAATCAAGTCAATAAATGATGTTAAGTTTAGAAATGTTGTGCATCCACTTGTTATTAGTGTGACATTTTAGCATGCAAATGAAATCTTCTGGAATCTTTTTGACAAAACGCACTGTAGAAGCAGTCATCCCTGCTCCTGCTTCTATATACAGATCTCGTAATGGAATCCTCTGAGACCTCCGCTAAACTTGAGCAACCTCTAAAAACTGTTACACCCTCCCATGAATATTGCCAAATGAGAGCAGAATGTGCTCCAGAGGTTGCAATCAGATCAGGCCATGACATTTGACAAGATTTTTGGATTCACAATGAAGCGTCCCAGTGAGGTTTATGTGTGAACACTTTAAAACATCAGATCATGAGCGATCCCAGAGTGAAGACAGAATCTAAATGTGAATCTAGAAATGTGACAAGGTCAACTAGCAGCCTTACGCAATACGCACATTCTCAAATTGGGTTAGTTCATCCAATGTTGCTGAATAAATCAAATCAAATTTGTCCTTCTCAGCATTGGCACATTAGTTTTATATCTAGAGATGGCAAGTGATCAACGTTTCGACAAAACCACAAATGAGTGTGTGTGTAGTCATAAGCCCATTTTGTTCTGTAACTTTGTCTCATCCCTGCACAGTCAGGCTATTTCTGCTTGTCATCACTGTAGCTAAGCGACAACTGTTCCAGTGAGCATAAGTGTGTGCATACGAGTTTGTATGTGCTTGCATACAAGTATTTGCCCTCTTAAATAAAACCAGACCCTGGGCTCCATTTCCTCTCTATCTCTCTCACTCTCAAAACACATACTCCAAGGGTCGTGTGTCTGGTGCCATAAGTGGTTTGTAAAGTGAGGCGTTCCCGTTTGTCTGAAGTGTCCTGAGTGTTTGGAAGGATTAATACCAGCTGATGAACAGAATACAGCAGAAAAATGAGCAGCTGCAGAGGAAGAGAGAGAGAGAATCAAGGACAGCTTAAAGAAGTCGGTTCTGTCATCTGTTAGTCTTCACCTCTGAGCCTCATCTAAACCTCTCTGGATAGAGGGTACATGGTCTGTTTCAAGCTGAATCAATACCACACCACAAAACTACACACGCCACAGTATACAAACATGCACATATGCTAATACAGACTATTACATATGTACACACACATGCACACCAGTCTACACTACAGATTTGCTCTTTACCAACCACTTAACCATAGCCACACTCACTTTCCCCCCCTCACTTTCCCCCCAGCAAACAACATGAGACAGTGTTGTTAGTGTGCCCAGACTGAACTAGGCCTACTTTTGCATTTTGTTTGTGGATTTTTGGGCTAAAATTGCAGAATTCTGCAGAATGCATTTAAATGTACTACACTCATACTGGTAGCTGAAAGCATAATCATATTATCCAAAATATTTAATTAACAAACATGCAAGGGGTAAGGAATGTGTCAAGCTTTTGTCAAAATTTTGTGGAAATCTGCAGAGTTCTGCAGGCACAGATCCCATGTGGGCCTGGTCATCGGTAACAAACTCTTGCGGCTTGGACTGCGCACACAGATTCGTACGCATACATCACAAATATTTATCCCGAACTTAAGAAGGGAAACATGTAAGCAAGAGATCACAGAGGCCTCCACATATTTTTCAAGGATTACACGTCTCAGCGTGTGTGTTGTGCTGTGTTGTATGCAAACCATGACAGCTTCAAACAAAAGGCTTGGCTCATCAAGCACACACAAGAAAGAATGTCCCTCTCTCTCGCTCCTATTTTTGTTTTTCCTCAATCGTTCTCTCATTATTTCTCTTCTCTGATACCTTTTTCTCCATATTCATCCTTCTCATTCTCATGTTTGTTGCATGAGTCACTAGAGCTGGCTTTAAACTAAAGAAAAATTAACCTTTGTGTAACACAGATGAGGTCTCATAATGAATTCATGAGTAATGGTTGTTTTACAATAGAACCAACAGATATGGTAACAGTACTGTAGCAAATAACTTTGATTATACTCCAGCAAGTATAAAACAGTTCAACTTTCTGTACGTTATTTTATTACAATCCATCCACATCTTGAAGTTCTACACAGGTCTAATTTTGAACACATATTTATCTTAAAGATGACCAATTATGCCCTTTTACAAAATCTTGATTTTGTTATTGGGATCTACTAGAATAGGTTGTCATGCTTGAATGTTCAAATTTTACATTGTTGCAGCAGCTGTCAGTAATACTCTTGTTTAGTTCCGGTCTCTATGAAGCCCCTCCTTCTGAAAAGCGCAATGTGCTCTGATTGGTCGGATGGATCAGTGTGTTGTGATTGATCAACCGCTTTGAGTGTGTTTTGGACATGTCACACCCCTTACCATAATCGCATTAAGCCCGGGATACACTGCACGATTTTTGGCTGTCCCAGTCGCAAGATTGCCATCGTGAAACAATCGTGGCGATTTCTGTGATAGTGGCTCTTAATCGGTGGTCTTATGTCGTACAGTGAGAGAGGTTCAAAGACGGCTGTTTTCCTGGTCTTGCGACCAAAGATAGCCTATGATCTTTTTCTGACAGTGTCAGAAATTCAGCATGATCAACGCATAGTGTGTTTGCTGCTACGACCTACATCTACTGACCAGCCAATAAAAATGCAACATAAAAAATCAACGCGACATGGCGCTAAAACTTAAAACTGCTTACCTCAAGCTCTTTTCCTTGTTCTTTTGCCGCTTCCTTTTTTTTCAGCACACATTAAAACTACAACTGCCAAAGTGTGATTCAACATGGTCTTTTTGTTAACCACTAGCGCATGCTGATGACATTTTATTCTTCTATAGAAACTTGCATCGTAGCCTACGAGTCAATAGGTGTCATCATCGTACAGTCTACATGCATGTCGTACCCAAGTTTAATAGATCCATGTCGCACAGTGTGATAAAGTAATGATCTTATAGGATTGCTAAAATCGTGCAGTGTATCCCAGGCTTTAGATCCAGGGTGGACATGGCAACAACTAAGGCTGGGCGATATGGAAAAAAACATGATCACAATCATTTTTTCCATATTGATCGATCTCGATATTTATCACGATATATAATTTGATAATGCTAGCAGCTTTTTCTAGAAATTTGAGTAAAAAGTGCAAAATGCAAACACTGTAAATCAGTCATTATGCTACACATGGGACCATATTTTTGTACTCTCTATGTTGTGGCTGGGATGGTACTGTTTCAGGAAAACGTCCATTGCGTTTCCCACCTTGGTTGGAACGATGAAATATTTTGCAGACTGTCTAGGCCGGTTCACACAGAGCATATTTTTGCATTGTTTTTCTATGTAAACATGTTAGACAAATGCGTTAGACTGTAGCCCTCAAGTTAAAAGAACTTTTAAAAACGAGTCTTAAGAGCGAACTTTGAATTGCGTTTTCCACCACAAAAATGCATTCTGTGTGAACCGGCCTTTAACCTGCACTTCGTTACCCAAACCACTTCCAGTGACGTTGTGTTCCTTTTTTTCCAACAATTTCCTCAGCTTTAGAGGGTAATGCAAGTTCGGTTTGGTGTTAATTAGGGCATTCAAAAACAAAGCTTGTCAATTTCCAACTGTAATCGCTTGTATTTGTGATGATTATATTGCCCGTGTGTTGAAAAACAAAACAAAACAAAAAAACAGATTAAACACACTCGCTACAGACACAACCCAAAACGGAGACATTTTAGCGTTGTCAGCGGCACTGAGCAGAGTTTTGCTGCTCTAGTGGACATTCACCGTGAATATGCTATTGTTGTTTATTTCTGCCGTGTGAGACTGGAAGGGTAATCCATATCAAGTAAAAATGTCCAGAGCTAATTATCGTTATCGACATAACATTTTTCGAGATCTCGATATGATATAGTTACTAATGCAACTCAACCAGGCCTCGTCCTCTTTATTTTGCATAGCCTATGCCTTGAGCAGGAATTATTTCAATGAGGAATATTGTGAAGTATATGTTCCCAGAAGAAAACTTAAGACTACAATCAAGATGATTCAGGGAGTTCAGAAACGGTGCTTAATGATATAGAGAACAATTCCCTTTGGAGTGGACTTTGTGCTCTGTAACTTTGCAGACATTTTAGAAAGTTGAAAGCGTAAAAAAAGCATAATAGGTCCTCTTTAACCAATTTGGCAGCATGCCTATAGTGTATGACTTAATGCAGAGCACCAGCCCAAGTCAAAAAATAAAGAAAAAATAAAGATTTTATGTATGGGATACAACATAGGACGCACGTCATAAAGAGCAACTGGACAGTCCTCAGAATTTCTTTTGTGTTGCACTGAAGAAAAAAATAGTTGTAGGGGTTTGGAAGGACATGAAGGCAAGTAATTACAGAATGCAAATTTTTGGGTGAATTATTCCTTTAAAGAGAGACAAAGACTGATATTGCCACATACAAAAGTATGCATCAGCAGCAGACCCACTTTTTATTTATGAATATGTAATTTTGGAGATGTCATTTGGTTCTTGGAGACTCTTTTTAAACATGCCAGATGATTTCTGCTCCAAACACCACCCACCAACACGCATGCATTCACACACACACACACACACACACACACACACACACACACACACACTTTGGCTATCGTGATCACTCACAGATTCACACCATCATCAGTCTGGCTTTTTAGAACAAACATTAAATTAACATGTGATCTAGTGCCTTTCAAGAGAAATGTGTGCATACGTTCATACACATATGCACGCACATGTGCCTGGAATGTGCTCAGCTTGTTGTTCAATACTGGAGTTGCTGCTCCACCTTTTCAATAGATTTGTTTCAATAGTGTGTTGTTAATGCCAGACTTTAATGGCTTTATTAAAACACCTTAAAAAAGGAAACATTCTTTCACGGGAGACCTCAGGGATAACTCTTTTAAAGTTTCATATGATATGTTTTTTCAAGACATCCAACTTAAAAGAAAAGCGCCAAAAGGCATCACGTCAACCAATCATAGGATGAGAAAACCCCAAAAATCAACAAATAACAGAAGTTTCCTTGTTCGTCAGACAGTGGCTGCCCTGACCCTGACTTGAACGGGTGGATGATGCCATAGCGGGCTTGTCAGGTGGTCAGAAAAAGCAGCGCTGATCAAGTGGTTAGTATTTTACGTGCGAGTGTATGGCGATTCCGTCGAGGCTGGGCCGCACCTGTCTGCAATTTGGCACATACTCTTCTCCACCTGCTCTCTTGATTTATTCTCCCTCTTGCTGGCTTTGTTCCCCCCTCCTCTGCTTTGCCTGGTGTAAAGGGCTCTGTGTTGTGGCTTTTAAACAATTCCAATTTGGGACAAACCACAAACCACATGAAACAGAGAGAGCAAGAGATAGAGAGGCTAGTGAGTGGGTAAGAGAGAGAGCAAAAGAGAGAAGACATCTGCTCAACAGCTTGACGAGCACTCAAATGAACATACAGCTTTTGGATAGAAGGAAGAAGAGAAAGAAAGAAGGTGAGAAAAAGAGAGAGAAAGAACGAAGAGAAGAGTCAGACAATGTTTTGTGTCCATGTATGAATGAGTTTATAAAATCAGTTTTTGATTTCACCATATCCAAACCACTGATATCGTGACGTCACGATTCCTTTAATCAAAAGATGACAATACTTCTATGCCAACTAACTTTTACTTTAATGCCAGCCTCTATTTAATAATAGAATCATTTCATATGGCCTACATATTTATACAGCAGAGAAACATCCTTATGTACCCAAATTTATATTCATTTCCGGAGTCTTGCTAGATATATGACGCAGGGCATGGGTTTAGCCAGAAAAACATGAACAATCATCTGAGTCATCATAAATCAATGATATAATCTTGGCATGGCATCCATATTTCAGATTCATATCATTACAGCCTCACACAAATGTCACCATATGTAAAACAGCTCCATGGTCATGTAAGGGAGGCCGCTTGCAAAGTACACAGAGTTTTCTAACAAAAGGTTAACCGTTACATTTACACTAATTTCCTTAAACTATGCCAAAATGACCATCACAAGAGGTGTTCCAACTATATGAACGGAAAGCTTGCTATGACCTTAAGGTAAAGTGTAGGGGTTGACCAATAAAGGTTTTTTGATGGCCAATGCCAATATATATGCATTTATATTAGGGTTGCCAACGTTAACGCATTAACGCATGCAATTAATTCAAAATCCTTAACTGTTAAATTAATTTGACGCAAATAAATTAATGAAGCACACACAATTGTGTCATTTACAGTGCATTTAGTTTATTGTTGGTTTCATAAATAAACGTGACATGACTTTACTGGAGTGCCAAATTGCAGAGCTTGTGCAAACATCCACATCACTATGATCAGATGCTTTCTTACCTAGTATTTTCTCATCGTTGTCATTTTTGTTGTGTGTTTATTTTGTTATTGAAACAAAAGCGTGCAGCAAAGATTAACTACTCTCAGCAGCATGAACAGCGTCAGGATGTTCGCTAACAGTATATTGCTGCTAATGTATTTCAAAGTTCTTTTTACCCTAAAGGCGGGTGCACATTGTGCAATTTTGGCCACGATTTGGTCATCTGAAACACATTTTGAGAACCCTAAAAGATTCCTATAATCCTAGGCAAAAATCTGTAGTCTTTGATCGCTAGTTTGACATGTTCACCGACAGCCGATTAATGACCGTTGCGATCAAATTTTAATTCTGGAAGTGTCAGAAGTTTTGGCGCACAGTCCTGCAGTGTGACTTCTCCTACGACAAATGTCAAATTGTCTTCGTTTTTCAAGATAAGCCTTAATCAAAATTAACGCTAGAGATTTCTTTGTTAGCCACCATTTCAGTCCTGCATGTAATGCAGCTCACTGTCACCGAATGTGTGTGGGTTGATGTAAAACTCCGGACAAATTTAAGCGCGCGTCCGTTTTTAACGCGTCTTGACTGTCGTACAGTCTGACATATAGGACAGCTGAGATCCCACAGTGTGACAGGAGGATCATGTTCGTACAGTCTGGCAAGAAACAATCGTAAAGGACTATTATAAATCGCACAGTGTGCACCCGCCTTAAAGCAAAGAACGAAAAAGAACTTTGCTGTGAGTATATCAGGGTCTTTATTCCCTTGTGAAAAATTTAGAGATGGGGAATATTATATATATGTATATATATATATATTATAAAAAGAAGCTTCTCTCAAAGCTAAAACAATGAAATTCCTAATATTAATTCCAATAATTCCAAATAATAATACATTTATACTTTGTATTGTAGCACAGAGGTTACGTAAGTGCATTTATTTAGCAACCATTCGCAAACAATATGGTCGAGAATCATGTTTAGATTTATTATAATTCATCACAGAGATTCACTCATTGATTTAGTAGCAGCAACACCAAATCAGTGATTTTTTTGCAGCCCAGGGAGAGCACATGCGCACAGTTGCCAGATTTACAAAAGAAGAACACTCAGTAGAAAATATATCATTTTAATAAAAAAGCTCAGTTTGGGGATTTAAGCATTTGATATCTGGCAACCCCAAGAAGGAAAGATATTGGAGGCTTGTTACCTATGCAAGTTTTAGGACAAAGAAACAGCAGGCCGATATCACGACAATTATTTTTAATTAACTGACAGAAGCAGAAATCGTTATTGAAATCATTAATCATAACCTGCATCTCTGAATCAATAAAATGCACCTTTAACTAATTATTAATAGAGGTACACCAGTGTTTGGTGTAGGGAAAAACTGCAGACCTGGCAACCCTGGCTTGAACTGCGGGAGATTCGTAGGGTCAAATAGAGCCTGCTTTTACGTCACTATTTTTTAAACCGTTAATGCATTTTTGTCACATTTACTTGCCCTAAATTCAACACGAGAGATTTTTTTTTTTTTTTTTTTCACACAGTATGAGTTGCAGTCTGACATGTTAAGCGGCCGATAGTGAAAATAATTTCTTTAATTGGCCGATACTGATTATTGGCCGATACATCAGTGCATCTCTGATTATTATTGATATGCAAGAGGACAATACACTGAACAAGAAATCAGAATTAAGGGCACAAGTCAAGAACATAGTAATAAAAGAACATATCTATGATTATAAATGCCACCTTCATCACTCTTACTTCAGCCTCATCTGGATCAGAGTATTTTCAAACACACCCCATACAGATGTGCACGTCCACACATACAGATTAGAGCAGGTTTAGATTATGAGCATGTTATCACATATGGATTACATTATTGAGAACAACATTTCATATGATTCTCAGAGGACCATCAAGAATATGCTGGTAATGACTCCAAAAACAACACAAGCCTCTGCTCTCATCTCAAACCACAGGGAGGTTCACATATCACAGACACCGAGCTAGATTGTCCTGTTTAGTCAAGATTTCACTCATCTTCCCTTCTTTTTGTCCTCTACCTCTCCAAATGGACGGAGGTTTCCTCAAAGGCAACAAATGATCAAATACACCCACCCAGCTGTGCTCAAATTAATTTAACATACAACATCTTAACTGCTTTTATTCAGAGGAGTCATTTCAGTGGAGTGATAACAGGAGGCCTTGTCAAAATATACACACACTCACACATGACCTCTTGATCTCTAAGCTTAATGACAGATCATAGCCTGGTCACAGACAATAATGTTTGTCTGGAACTCTCTCAGTCGGTGAACCCCAGGGCGAACCAAACTCGTTTAGGATTCAACAGAGGGAATTACATTCCTGTGTAAAGACACATACTCGCACAGATGTCAACAAGGACGGAAACCACCAGGAAACACAAACCGCTGCGAAAAGTTTAAATCACCACAACAGAGACAAAATACAATATTAACAGATACAGACACATACACACATATACACACACCACAACAGAAAGACAGAGCATTCCTCACAAATGCCAAGCAGGACCAGAATAATGGGTGTTATTATACATACAACGTTATACATACACACACAGGCTCTTACAGACAGATTAACATGCGCACACAAACAAATACTAAGACACACAGGCCAGCAGACACACACGCTGGGTTACTTAGGGACAGTCATGCTGAAAATGGGGCAGGGTGTTCAGACTCCAGTCACAACCAATATAAGCTCACATTAAAAAAAACCTTTTTAAATTTCAAAAGCTTAATTTATTGTCAAAGAGGCCATTGATGTGTTTCCAGTTGTTTTTGAGGTGGAAGGCTTGTGTGAAGGGTCATAGGTCATGGTTTAGGTAGCATCTACCCTGGGTATGTAGCTCAAGAACAGTAAATAAGGGGAGATGAAGTCACACCCACCAAAAAACAATAAAAGCAACAGGACTGTGAATTTGGGCTGGGTAAAAAAATATTGATTTCTCGATTTTTATGAACCGATATTGATTCCTAAATCCCAATAATCAATCTTTTAGTCTATGCTGTTTTCTGCTGATGAATGAACAGAAAAGTGGAGCGCGCATCCCATACAATAATTTGCAATAAGCTCCGTGCTTTGTTACTTTCAAATTCTGTTCATTTTGTTCAGTTTTGATCACTGTTGCCGCCTCAGATCAAGCGAAGCGGCATTACGAAGCAGACATGAAGGGATCATCACTTCTGCTTTACTACTAGTTACAGCATGAAATAAACTTGAATGAACATCACAAGGTATGTTAAAAGATACAGTACAGCTTACCAAAATATGTATCATGTCTCATGTAATCACTCAATCAACCACAGAAAGACGTCAATAAATAAGCTTGTAATCAATGTCATGTAATGTTAAACTTACCTCAGAAAAGCCATTCAGTGACCATAAACTTGTTAGTCTACTAGAAGAGAGCATTTTGCTAAATATACGCACCATATTACATATTCATTATATATATATTTTTTTTACTGTTCTTCAATATTTAATGTATGATTGAATAAACCTGTTAAGTTTTTATGACAGCCACCATTTAAATATTTATATTTCAAAAAATGAATTGGAGTAGAAACATAATTATGTAATTATAAAGGTAGTATTATAACTTTATTATAAAAAAATCCATGTGTAAAGTGTTTGTATACAAATCAGTTAATTTTAACATTCAATATAGTAATGTAGTACCAACTGACTCCCTGTATATTTTACAGTAGGGACACACCGATACAACTTTTTCCAGAACGAGTCTGATACTGATACTTTCATTTTTGGTACCTGTATATTCATTGCATTTGTAATTTTTAAAAATATTGGGTATAGAAACCAGAAGAATATTAGTTAATTAGTTTTTAGGCTTAATTTGTTAATTAAAGGATATATATGTAAAGATATTTCATTCCATTATTTTCACGCCTAATTATTCCTGTTTAAATCATGTAACACTTTATGTTTTTACTTACATATGCGATTTAGTTTTAATCCAAATGACGCATGTATGCTGAGTGAGCGATCAGCAACCAAGAGCATGCAACAGAAGTGTGTGCGCTCTCTCTCTTTATCATCAGTTAATGTTAGTAATATGTTCCTCATTTTACTTTCTTTGCTATTGACATATTCGACCAAACTACAAACCTTCCAGCGATGTCTGTATAAAAAAGATGCGCTCAACAAACTCTGCGTTTTTCTCTTAACTCGCAACGGCAGCAATGCATGAATATTTAATTTGTTTAATATTCGGTTAATAAGACACATTTACTTCATAGACATCCTTCTCTGATATCTCCATTATGCTCTCTTGTCAATTTCTTTGTCTGGACACAAACACTGTACACGAGCCACGTGGTATTGGTTTTTGGTATCGGAGCATTTCAATGAGTACGAGTTCACGTGTACAGTATTGGGCCCAATGCCAATACTGGTATCGGTGCATTCCTAGTTTACAGCATTAGTTGAGAATTTTTTTTCCATGAGAAAATTTGTCATGTACTGTATATCTGATATATATTCAAATTAATCGATATCGAATTGGAATCGAATCAAAAGCATGTGAATCGAAATCGAATCAAATCCTGAAATTTGTGTATATACCCAGCCCGCCCTACCGTGAATATCTATCTATTTATTAATCTGAAAATAGTCTTTTTAGAACAGTATTTATCTGCCACAAAAGAGAGAAAGAGATAAAGAACATTTACATTATATTTTCTTTAATTATTTTAATAAATGTTACAATATTATTTTAGACAGTTCATAATTACAAAAAACAATGTATAATGTCATTGTGCAGGAATCTTAACAAGGGCTGCGCTTCAATGAAAAACAATTTGAACTGGTTCATTTAAAAGAATCATCCAAATGAACTGATTCACTATTTAGATTTTTCAATATTTTATGAGAGAACGAGAATGAACAATTTAGACAAACATTAATTAGTTCATTTAGCTAAAAACTAGAGATGCGCAATACAAAATCACAGATAAAGGCAATGTAGTGTGACATCGCTATATTGCAACTTGTTTAAAAAATAGCTTGTTAGTGGAAAAGCCATACTGTTATGAAAAGAGTTGAGCTACTCTGACACCATAGAATTCTATCCATTTAGTTTGTAAAAAAGATTAAAAAAAATAAAAAAATAAAATGTATGTCTGCCTGATCTGACCCTTAAAAAAAAAACTTTCAGTTTCATTTGTGTGACCTATTGTAGTCAGGTTGATTCAGTGATCTATCTACATTCATCCATCCATCCAATCATCATGCCGCTCTAATGTGTAATTTTAAAGCTTTGGTTCCCAAACTTACACACACATCTGTGTGTTGGCTGTTGTCTGGGACTCCTTAAATAGATCCAGCTGTTTAAAGTAAAGCCATTAAAGTCGTGCAAACATTCTGTTTCTTCAGAGCACAGCTCTCTAACACCTGTTTGGCTGAGGTGAACTCGCTCTTAGATCCCTCATTAGCACACACATACACACACACTTTTGCAATCAGTCAGACAGAGCAGCGCTCTGGGATATATAGTGTTAGCCATATCAGATCTAAGATGCTGATCAACAAGCACATTCCTTACTGCTAACTCCTCACTGCTAACTCAAAGGACAAAGGACTCGGGCTAACACACCGCGAGCATGTGAGAAACTTGTGTGTGTATTAGTTACAGCGGTAAATAGTTGAATGGAGAGTAATTAGAGTGTGGCTGACTCCATCCATTAATGTAATATCCTGTCGAGGAGGAATCCCATACCTACAAAGCTTAATAAGGAATAGTGTGTGTGTGCATTAGAGAGCTCACACTGCGATCTGGCCACATGCCATAATGCCTGAGAGAGAAAGAGAGAGGTTGATGGGGAAAATATTCCCTTCGTTTTCCCATACTCTCTCTCACACACACATAAACTCTAACAAAGGAAAGATCCCATCTACACTGTAAAAGAAAAGCAGGTCTGATCCACTGTAACAGGTATGACCTTCACTGGAGCACAAACAGAGAGATGGATGTGCTACAATGAGACGTCGATAACATTTTCATATCTGATAGAGAGTATTTCAGGTATGTAGGGATTATGACCAATAATAAATGGCCGATATGTACATTTTATACAATTTGGTCTTTAAAAATCAAACACCAAAAACAATCATTTTAAATGATACAAGTACGTTTAGGCATCACGACATTATAATGAACAGAGAGAAAGAGTTAGAAAAACTAGTATTTTGATTTGGTCAAGAAGATTACATTTAACAGTGTTATTAAATTACTATCCTTTTAAAATATTGACTTTAAGAATGCATTAGACAGCGACAAAGGTAAACTAAACATTAAAAGAAATGAGCATGCACAATTAAATATTCAGGTTTGACCGTTATATATATACACAATACTGATAGTACCGTTATTTTGTGCAACCTTATACTTACACCATGCACTAGTATTAAGTAATACCGTTTTGTCATAAAAACGTCAACCATACAACATACCAAAACAAATTTAAAAATGATTTTGGTTGTTTTTGTTTTCCTAGGGAAACTATATTAATTATAGCAGTTTTTACATGACAGCAGAGTGGTCATGTTGCACACACGCTTTCTCTCGCTCTGTGGTTTCTTGCATGTCATTTTTACTCAGAGAGACTAACCACGCTCACGCCTCCCTCTATCAATCAGAGTTGTCATGGTTACACGCCGCCTTCCGACATGCATCAGCGCAATACTCACAGACACATATAGGCACGCACATGCACACAATAACACCATGCCTAGCAACAATACTTTCAAGGTGAGTGTCCATCAGGGCCGTAACCACCATTGACATTGAGGGGGACAAGCCCCCCCCCCCCCCCCCCCATAATTAGAAACGGCTCGAAGCATCAGTTTAACATTGAAAGAGTGAGGTAAGATGTAAATAGCGAAATATTTAATACATCAACTGTTTTACATTAGAAATGTCAAAGACCGACAGTAACATGCATGCAGTGATGCAAACTACTTGACTTTTTTCTCAAATATGGCCGTTTTGAATTGAAAATTTACGTGATTCATATAATTCCTAACTGAGTGTGACGAAACGAGAAATGTTTTACGTTTTTGACATATTAGGCATACAAATAAAAGTGCATGTGTGTATATTTTAATGTAAATTAATGCAAATATTATTCGCTAATAGTTCAAACAATTATTTCTCCACTAGAATTAGACCTAGAATTTCATTCACTGTTCTATTTCTTTATGCTTTACATAAAAAAAAAAAAATTTGGTCCCCCTCAATGTTCAAGACATGGTGTCCATCACACACCGATGCCATGTGCACCTATGTAGGGCTGCTCCATACACTCTAAAATCACATATGAAAATTGTGGATGCAGTAATGGACAATTAGGATGACAACATCTATATCATTATCATAGTAAGCAAACAAGACAGTTCATACAGTTTATACAACTAACTTTAAGAACGAGATGTCTCTGCACCCTGATATTCACTTCAGAAAGGCCATAGTCGTACGTTAGATTCATTCATTCACTGCAGGAAGGAATCTTCTGTGTGTGTAACTCTACCTCCAGAATTCACCTCCAGTTATGTCTAATAAAACGCATCCCTGAGCCAAGCGCTCTGGATTCAGCACTAATGCACTGCCCGCGGGGTGAACATCAGGAAATGCTGCGACGAGCCTGGCCTTTTGCCAAAGGAATCAAACACGAGTTCGGGCCAAACCGCAGCGAATGCTAAATAAACAGCGACCTGTGCCGCCTGACAGTAAAAGTGCGTCTGATGAAGAGAACTCGTAAAAAGGACAGATGTTGTTTAAACAGAACAAATGTCCCCTGCAGGTGAACGATTCACAGTTACGAGAAGCTTGTTACTCCCGGGCTTTTGACGCACAACGTGAGTGGAGCGAGAGACAAATGCTCATCTAAATCAGTGACTGAAGTTTAGCTCACAAACTAGGTAGGTGGTTGTCATATCTAGGGGTTAAAGGGTTAAAGACCCTCGCAGGGAACTGAACCCCTGCAAAAGGCAATTCATGTGCCTTTGAGCAAAAGCCTTAAATGCAGATTGCATTTTTTTTTTTTTTTTTGTGGCTGAATGTGCATATTATAATATTAATATAATAGCATATTATACTAATAATAGTTATACTGATTACAACAAATACAGTGTAAAAGATCATTTTTGTTTTTTACATTAATTTTAACTTATCACAATTTTGTCATTTCTACTTAATTTTATGATTTTTTTTAAAGAAAGTGTTACATAAAAAAAAATGAAATGACCTAATCGCTACAGGCTGTGACTTTGGCACTTGTTTGATTTTACTTAAAGTTTAATTGCTGCTTTAAAGTTTTATTTTAGTGCAGTGATTTTTTGTGTGTGTGTGTGTAAATGTAAATGTGCTATGGCTCTTGAAAATGGACAAATATATCATTTTACAGCACTCACTCAATGAGAAATCATTATAACCTGAGACTTTCTGTCTCAAACAATTACTTGTTTTTCAATCCTGGTCCTATAGAAGACTAATAAAGCACTGCACATTTTGGATGTTTTACACATCAGCGCATTAGTAGATGCTCAAAGACCTCACCTGGGTGTGTCAAATAAAGGAGACCTCCAAAATGAACAGTGCTGCAACACTTCTGAACCAGGATTTATAAGCACTGACCTAGAGGAAGTGGACTCTAACAAAAGGTCTCCAAACACACACACAATCAATAGTCTGGGGTGCAAGACAATAAGAAATTCTCTTCTCAATAACAGAAGCTGAAGCAAAGTGACATGAGAGCAGGAAGCAAGTTTCGTTGCCTGCCTGCTCTTTGTGTAGAACAACAGATAACTCAGTAACTCAGTTTACCTGATCGTCTATTGTTGGGTGGTCGGTGTCCGGTAACCGGAGCACTGGCGCTGTGGCTTCATAGTGCGGGATTGGCCCCGTTGATGACACCTCATCTTTGTTTTTCTGTGATATTTCGCGTTTGAGCTCCGAGCGCAGGTCCAGGTAACAGAAGAGAGTGACGAGGTGCAGAGAGAGCGAGAGGATGAATAAACTCAGGAAGATTTTGCAGTTGTTGCATTGGCTTTGGCACTCACACGCCGCCTGCGTGCGCTCGCGCTCTTCCAACTTCGCCGGCTCGCGCTTCGGTACCATGGCTGCGTGCAGGTCAGTTAGCATTGCCGCTCATACCGAACTTCCTCGTCCTCTCAGCGACTGTTGGCTTAGGCTGGTCGCGGTGAGCAATCGCTTCTCTGCGGGCTCATCTGGCTTCCTGACCTCGGACTGCGAGGTTTCAGGCTGATAACCTACTGCGGCCAGTTCCAGAGACCGACCCCTAGCAGCTGATTGGCTGCCGGCGTGACGTCAACTCATTGAAAATCCTCCCGCGGAAAAGAGCGCGAGGCACTACGACTACGACATTCATCAGAGGACGCAAACAAACACAAATCATAGCGCTACCAATAGCGTCACACGTTCGCTGCCGATTACACAATATTTCCCATTTCGTAACCTCTTGAAAGGAACAATCTGTAAAAAATAAGTTAGCTGATGAAGTCAAGAGTTTTCTAATTCGTTTGGTTGTCTTTCTAGACCAGGGGGTTTTCAAACTAGAGACTCCCAGCATATAGGTCTATACTTAGGCTACATTTTAAACAACTAGCATTATTACTTTATATAGCTAATGCTTAATAAATTATTAATTAGAATGTTAGACATTAGTTAATAGATATAAAAATGTCATGAAAATCTTTCACAGACCCACCTGGAGATCCATAAGAGACCCCCAAGGACCCTTGGAAATCATGATTTAGATCATGATTTATTTATTTATTTTACTCTTAAACAATCTTGATCCTTCTTGTCAAACTTTCCCTAACCACATGTTTGTATATTAGGCTTACTCAGTGAGAGTGTGTGCGCATGTGTGAGCGTGCAAGTGTGTGAAGTTCCACATCTTTAAAGAGTTAGAACTGAGGACTGGTAGTGTAATTGTGGCATATGTTGAGAATCAGAGCAGACTGAGTGTTAAAAGCAGGACAGGACTGCCAATCAAACAAAAACATCAAATGACACACACATGCACAGAAACACACAAGCACACACTGCTTTTCAAACAACAAAATTATACACATACATGCACTCTAACTTACACACATTTATCATACTGTCAAGCACCAAAGCACACACATACACACACACACACCATATTAATTTAACTCCAAAATACTCGGTTATTTATTACAATCGCATGACTCTTCTGCTGTGTGCTGTTTGAGTAATAGTTTTCTATAGAAACCACTAAGGCTATTCTTTCTCTTGCTTTTTCAGACTTGTCACTCTAATAATGTGAAAAATAGTGAAAGTGGCAGCAAAAAGCAGGATGGAAGTGGCGGGATGGATGGTTTACGAAGAGATCCTGCAGGGATGTAACTACTTTGTAGTTGTCTCTAGGGTTTTTTTTTTTTTACTTTGAGTAAACATGATGCAGTATCATAATCTGAGTCAGCATTACTGCAGGCTCAGAGGGAAAGTCTATCTATAGAGCTTAATATGTAATTCAGAAGAAAAATTCAGTCCAAGGTTGATGGATGATATCTGACCTCTCACTTCATTGCTTTCTCTTTCTCTGTTCTCGCTCCACTCACAGCTGTGCTCTGTGTATTGCAGATCCTCTGTGACCTCATAAAGCTGAATCTCTTTAATATGGTTTTATATTAAATCTGGGCCGCTTTTATTCGACTCCAGACTCTTTAATCTTAAATCACTTAAATATTCACAGCTACACTGCTGCTGAATCGATTCAGCGCCACACACACATGCACGCGGTCTAGCTGTCTCACACTCAGGCGATGTCCTCTGACAATTCACGATAGAACTATAAACGCAGACATTACTAAATAATGTAATAAAAGCATCATTACAATAGCTTAACCCACCCAGAAAGTCTGGAACAAGTTCTAAACACACGAACGCATACGCTTTTACGCGCGCGCACGCGAACGCGCAACAACAACATTCGCCAAAACACACGCAGGCGCACATAAACAAACCAAAAAAAAAAAAAAAAAAAAATGCATCAAACCAAAAAAAAAAAAAAAAAAAAACTGCAGTGAATATTCAGGTATGGCTCTAAGACCCTTGGGCAGTTGAAATTAAATTATACAAATTAACTTAACAGAGAATTCAGCCCATTCGGATTCCAGAGAGGCTGGAATCAGGGTGCTAAGAGTTTAAGAAAACAGTAATCACACACACACAGAAAGAGAGACACGTGTAGACGGTTTGTTCTAGGTTTTTGAGGAACAATTATTATTAGTAAGGCCAGTAGCTTACAAAATGTAGCACATAGTAACAACGGGAACCATCCTAAAGATGAACTTAATGTTAAAATATGATTGCTTTATTTTAGTGAGTGAGAGAACGTTCCTGAACTTTTTTTTTTTTTTTTTTTTTTTTTTTACAGTTTACAGAAGATTAGCTAATGATCAAACCATAAAATGTTTCGATTAGTCCTCCTTGTGAAATGCGTCTCTTGACCTTTTTACGAATAGCTAGGCCTATTCTTTTCACTACAAAAAGGAAGACAGCGGTATTTACAGTATGAAGTAGAGGTATACAGTGAAGTTGGTAAACTGATGCTGATCAATCTGCAAGATACAAGATACATTCAAACCTCACACACTATGAGAAAACACTACCTCCTACTGGCTAAAACTATTACCACACAGGCCTATAAAGGACGTGCACTAACATTTGACGGGTAAATAAAAGAATGAGTAGAAAATGATATACATGGCTCATTGGTTTGCCACAGTACAGTCTCAAAGTCCGTACATGGAGAACTGGCATCAGAATCAGAAAGATTCAAGTCTGTGCTCATGCAGAACATCCCGGTAGAAGTTTAGATCGTGGAGGAGATCATTTCAGCAGGAAAAAAAGGCCCACTGAAGCAGCAGCATGAGAACAGATCCAATGACTCAGCTCACAGACTTTATCTATCAGACTTCAACACTCACAGAAAACTGATGAAGCCACTGAGATAAAGGGCAATGTCTTCAACAAATGGATAAGCAGACCCAGCTGCTGTTGAGTAAATTCTACCTGACGACTAACAACGACCTGGATAACTGAAACAATACAGAGAAATGAACACACACATATGCAGAGGAAACAAGTTAGATGTGTTTAACCATCTATTAGGGTGACCAGATGTCCCCGTTTACTGGGGAAAGTCCCGGTTTTTAGTGTCTTGTCCCCGACTAGAAATGTTCCTGTTTTACAGTATGCAAACACTGAAAAAAGCCAGACAAAAAGGTCCTGCAACTACACTGAATACATGAAGAACTTAAAGGTACAGTAAGCGATTTCTGAGAAACTCTGTTGAATGTGGATTGGACCGAGCACTACAACACACTTGTAGCCAATCAACGGTAGGGGGCGTATACACTCATGATTTGAAGAAAGATTGTAGAAAGAGAGATGGCTGAGAGACATTACAAAAGAGTAAAGGTCAGAGGAATATCACTGGGAAAAGAAGGGTTATGAACAGGCATGAGCTTTTGGAACCACGTTAATATTAGAAAAGATTTCCAGCACTGGAGAAACATTAGAGAGTGGGAAGGCCTGAAAACAGACACAGAGGTTGCGTTGTTTCTGCTCCATACATGAGTAACATTGGTTTTGATGTTTCACAGAACCAAGATATGTTGTTGTTGTAATGTTAACTATAGTAACAGGACAGTTTTAAGTGTTGTTGTTTGTCTGGAGCTGCTGTGCTGCTGGTGACTAACAACAAACTCTTGCTTGTACAGCCTACTCTTGTGTACTGTATGTTATTTTTTTGCTCTTCCTTGACATTCATTTGTCATATTCACTTTATTTTTCACAAAGCATTATGATATGATCATATGATTGCTATGATAAAGGGACATCCACTCTTGCATTGCGTGTTCGTGCATTTTGGGGGCTGAGCAATAAAGGGAGGGGTGTGTTTGTTTGATTGAATGACTCACTCATGCTTCGTTTCTGAGGCCACGTACACACTGCAGCTAAATTCGGTTGTCAGTACACCTTTTAGTGCTTAATCGCGTTCTGTACACACACAGTTCAGTAAAATACGGAGCGACAACCGCATTCTACAACCGTATTAACTCCCAAAAAATACAGGTAGTGACAACCGCATTTACAGAAATTCCACGCAGTGTGTACGGAACCGAACTTAACAACTAGTTGTTAATGACGTTTACGTGCACCGGTGTAACGCGTGTCTCTCGTGTATGCGAGGCGAATCACAGGGAAAGCACAAGCCTATCCAAATGCTTTATGCTGAAAATCGCGATTCATGTCTGCTCACTTTAATAACTCCATAAACCCGTTTGCTTTATGAGACGAGCCCAAAAAGCTTATAATGAGTGACCATGGCAACACAGAATGAGTGCCGCGCGCTGTGTGAAACTGGCTATACAAGCATAAACAAAACACGACGCCTCCGTCGACTGTGTTAGTGTGTTTAGTTAAATTGCTGAAAAAAACGAGTGTTTTGTCACTTTAATATTACTTTGGTCACGATAACGGATACCAAACACGAGAGACGCCAGAACGTCGCTTTGGTTTCCTGTCAATCATCGCATTTTCGAGAGTGAGTCATGTTCCGTACACACACGTAACGATAATTTAGGGGATTCACTCCCGCATTTAAATGCGGTTGTCACTCCTGAAACTTACAGTGTGTACGTGGCCTCATGAATCTGTAGGCTTGTTCGACTCAAAGCAGTGTTGCACAGACCGATCGATGTATGACATCAAAGTACAGCGAAAGCGATTAGAGAGCTGACAGCTCTGTATGCTTTAGAATAACTCTCGCGGTACTTTGATGTGATATACGAACGGTCTGTGCAGCACTGCTTCAAGTTGAACAAGCCTATTGTTTTTGAATTAGTTGTTTAAATTAATAATTTAGTGGCTCACCCATAAAGCCAGTCACTTGATTCGTTCCTAAATAATTCAGTGTTTTGAACGAATCGTTTGAATGAATGATTCAGTGACTGACTAATAAAGCCAGTCATTTGTATCATTCTTGAATTAAAGGATTTGTTCACTTTCAAATGAAAATTACCCCAAGCTTTACTCACCCTCAAGCCATCCTAGGTGTATGTGACTTTCTTCTTTCTGATGAACACAATCAGAGATATATTAATAAATATCCTGACACATCCAAGCTTTATAATGGCAGTGAGCGGGATCAACGAGTATGAGCTGAATAAAGTGTCTCCATCCACATCCATCCATCATAAACATGTGAAGCGATGCGTTTGTGTAAAAAAAATTTCCATATTTAACAAGTTATGAAGTAAAATATCTAGCTTCCGCCAGACCGCCTTCCGTATTCAAATTACGGAAAAAACGGAACTGGCGTCACGTCAGTTAAGCTTTTTCTGTAAGTTGAATAGGGAAGGCGTAGGACGTAGCATAAGCTTTTTTAACTGCGAGAGTTTTACACTTTCTTCATAAGTAGAATACAGAAGGCGGTCTGGCGGAAGCTAGATATTGTACTTCATAACTTGTTAAATATGGGTATGGATTTTTACACAAATGCATCGCTTCACATCAGAAGGCCTTTATTAACCCCCCGGAGCTGTGTGGAGTATGTTTATGATGGATGGATGGATGGATGTGGGTGGAGGCGCTTTTTTCAGCTCATACTCATTGATCCTGTTCACTGCCACTATAAAGTTCGGATGCATCAGGATAATTATTAACATATCTCAGGTTGTGTTCATCAGAATGAAGAAAGTCATATACACCTAGGTTGGCTTGAGGGTGAGTAAAGCTTGAGGTAATTTTCATTTGAAAGTGAACTGATCCTTGATTCACTGCTTTTGAAAGAATCATTATAAACAAACCACCAACTCAGTCAAAAAGACAGTCACTTGTCGCCACCTACTGACGTTATGATACAACCTGCCAAAAGAATCTAAATCCTCACCACTAATGCAGTCAGTCTTTCTGGGACACTTAAACACAGCTAATTTTTCTCCCACAACTGCTTCTCAGTCTGACAACAGAGCAGACTGAAATATATACACTTACTATCAAAGTGGATTTCACTGACCCTTATTTAAATGCTGTAAGTTCCCCAAACCACCCTGACTGATTGATGTAATAATTTCAAACTTGTTTTCATGTTGTTATTGGAGAGTTTGTAGAACTGTGACAGACCACATGGAGTGAATTTGTAATGTTTCCAAAGTTTTTCTCACAGTATTTTTTTTTCAGTGCACTGAGTTGTTTTGGAAGAAAAGCATCTGCTAAATGGTAACTACCAAAGCCCCCTTAACAGCCCTAAACATCAAGAACAACATAAAACCCATGAGTAGATGTGAGAGGCGTTAATAGGTGTTGGCTACAGCAGTGTGTGGAAGCCTTTAAAGAGAGAAAGAGAGGAACAGCTATGAACAGACCATAAAACAGAAAATAATACTGTTAAAAGACATACAAAAGAACACGTAATAGAAAATGCCAACAGAAACCACCCTAAATGCAGATTGCTCCTGTAATATGTATATAAGAGAATCATAAATATGAAAAATGTCTCCAGTAGTGTTGGTTTTATTAGAGGAGAAATGTAACAATGTCATCCATCCATTATTCAAACAATCGTTTTTGTTTCCATGAGTGTTATCTAAAACAAAAGAAGATTGTCATTCATGAACTGTGTTTTAGCATGTGCAGTTAGTCCTGATAAAACAAACGAAACACTGAAAAACAGTTAAAAATATTCACTCCCTCACTCGCTCAAACAAACACACTGATACATGCACGCTCAGATCGAGCCAGATGTTCCAACCCTCAAAAAGACAGGCACAGACGCTTGAGACTTCCTGTGTTTTCCAGGCATTTGGTAAGGTTCGTCTCATGCACAGCAGACAAAAACACTCTCACAGTATGTGCGTCTTCCAAAAGGGGGAGATATTCCAGTCTCTTACTCCTCTCTCATGGGAACTTCTTCTAGAGGTACTATTGCCTCCAAGGAGCCAGTGCTGCAATGCTGAAATGTTGTTATGGAGATGACAGTGTGCAGTAAGAAGAGAACAAGCACACACAGTTTTAATTTACTGCCATGAAGACGATTTGTACATGACACCGCCCCTGATGATAACCTCCTATGCAAAGAAAATGAGCCCGGGAGGCGTGTCAGAGCACATGCAGCGCCTACAGCGGAGTCACACCCACTCCATCTGACATCACAGCAGTCTGGACCCTGACTGGTCAAATATTCCTCTTCAAACCCTGATGAGAGAGAGAAACACTGGCTTAGAGTAGGACAGAACACTGTACACAGAGCCAATGGCTCTTAGGAGTTGAGTCATATTAGCGAATCAAAAACAAACATTTCTGAATGAATATCTCCAATAAGCTGGTTCTTCTTATTAAACCACAAACACAAATCAGTTGGAGTTTTTTCCGACTCACTCACTGAACAGCAAGTCATTCATTTCATCACGTTGAGCTCCATGAACCCAATGTTTATTAATATTTTGAATTAGCTTTTGTTTTTATATTTTCAGTTTTCATACTAATTTTAGTTTAAGTGATTTTGTTATGTGCTTTTGTCATTTTTATTAGTTTTGAAAATGTCTATTTAGCATGAACTTTACTTTTATTTCAGTTTTAGTCATTTATAACAGTTTTATCAGTGGTATTTTATAAAAATAAAAGACTTGTTCTTTGTTTTACATTTATTATTTAATTACATTTGGAAACAGAGTTTGCATTTTCCAAATAGTTTTCAACAAATTCAAATGAGAGGAATCAGAACCAATTGTTAAATTCCTTGCAATTCCCTTTCCTAATAATAAATGTTAACTATGTTGTGGCAGTGGAGACAGTGGTGTAAATAGTTTAATGGTTAACTAGTTAATTTTATTTTGATCCAAGTGACCACCAATTAAAAATGCATATGGATCAAAGTGTCTGCTTAATATCTAATAAGGGCGTTGTTAGGCACAACGCAAAGCAGACTGCCTGCAATCCCTTCAGCCGTGACTTATTCACGATACAACACTAGCCTCGAGTACCTTATTACTTCTATAAAACGGTTACTACACAATACAAATATTAAAACCAAAAAATATATGTATCAATGCAACTTTCATGAAGTAAAGTCTCACTAAAAGCCTTCCTTCCACTGGAAAAAATAGTCCCTGACCATGAACAGCAATAGAAGTTACATTATTACACCATTATGGCAAAGACTGTCTTTATGAGTTTGTCAGTCAGTAGCGAAGACTTTTATATTGAAAAGACTGAATTGTTGTGAACACGGAACAAGATGCAACTGACAAATGCTTTGACTAGCGCTGTCAGTCACGGGAAAACCCTTTAACTGTTAAAAGGACAAGATAATACATCGGACATTTAAACAGATTTTTTATTATGAACATGGGACTGACCTGAAGGAAAATGCTAAATCTGAATGGAGGTAATAAACTCACTCACTCAATCTTTTTCTCACAATTCTACATAATACAGTAAGTTTCACTGAACAATATCAATTGAGAACAAACAATTTACGTTGCTGAGAGTGGTTGCTAAGGGTGTTGTGTAGTGATACACAGAACTGTTGGGTGAAGCGGTCATAGTCGTGTTTTATCATGAATAAAACATAGCTATTGACCAATCAGAATCAAGGACAGGAACTAACCATTTTATAATGCCAAATGTGTAATTTCTGTGGGGGAAAAATTTTCTCAAGAATTCAACTTCATTGCAGCAGTTTGAAGAATACCCTTTTCTATTCCAGCATAGCAATGAGCCTGTGCACACAGTGAGGTCCATATAGAACAGTGGTTCTCAACCCAGTGTCCCCCTACCCATTATAGGTCCCTTACCACCCCCCATCAAATAAAATGTAGTCTAATTGTCTTTCTCTGAATATTTATTATACTTAGGCCTATTATTATATATGTGACCGGCAATGTGTGAAATCCGGCATTGTATAGAATGCCTGGGAATATATAGAATGCCTGAAGTTTGTAGGCAAAGTATGAAATGGTTTATATTTCACACATTTCCTAGGCATTCTATACAATGCCAAAGGGCCAGCCGGCTTGTCATTCTGTATAATACCTAGGTAATGTATAGAATGCCTAGGAAAAGTATGCAACATAATCACAAAAACGCATAATCACGCATTGCCGGTAACATATACACTACCATTTAAATGTTTGGGGTCAGTAGAATAAGTAGTGTCTCAGAACAAGCCATTTGCAGATTCTGTACAAACTGACGTCACTTTGTACAGGCCCCGCCCACGACTGTTAATGGACACTGCCGTAGTAGCATAGACTCCGCCCTGAGCGAGTTGTACAGAGTACGCCATTGTCTCGACGCCAAGGCAGCTGTAGCTACAGGATTGTCTGGTAAGCAATTGAGGTGTTTTGTTGTTGGATGTAAGAGTGAACATAACAGTCTTCATTTACTCCCGACATCTCAGCCGCAGAAGACGCAATGGATTAGTTTTGTTTTTGAAGGGAATGCACCACAGATCTAATATACACATGCCATTTCTGTCCCTGCTGTTTACGTTCACAGACATAACCAACTGTATTTATGTGAACTTTGTGTGTTTTTGTCAACCTTTTGTGTATTTGACAGTTTAAGCACAATAAAACGTGAAGAGAAGTTAGTTTAATACTCACAAGACATTGGTCTACCTGCCAGTGAAAACGCTCATTAAACTATAAATTTTATTGAAGTTTATACCGGTATACTATAGCTTTAAAACGCATGCAGATAATAAACTTTCATGATGAAGAAGACCTGCAATGTCCCTGGGCGTGATTGGGATATAGGTGATAATCAAAACCAAGCAGATGTCTTGTTTTTAGCATTTAGCAGAGTATCTGATGCATGCAGGAGCTGTGAATGAAGGAAGTGCTATTCTGGATAGGGGGGCAGGGAGCAGAAGCTTATTTGCATTTAAAGACACATGCACCAAAACAGCATGTTTTTGCTTGCACTCAAAAAATGGGTATTTACAACATGGTATAATAAATAGTTGGCGATGTCACTTTGTAAAGAAACATTACGCGTCTAAAGACTGAACACTTGCTTTTTCAGGCCACCAAAATGCTGTTGCCATATAAATGAATGACCAAAACACATAAATTAAATTTTTAGTTAAAAATGGTGTCATGCAAATGACCCCTTATATTCACAAGATGATAGGGGTAAATGAAGGACAGGTGTAGGTGATATTTTGTCATGGTAACAAACAAGGGTTGATAAGGAAACTAACAAGGCTGCGTTCCACTCCAGTTTTAGACATGCACTCGTGAACTTCCCTAAGCACTTCCCCTCGGGGGAATCCCTGCCGCCATTTTGAAGTTCGTTCCACTTCGTGAAGTGGACGAGGGAAGTTTATATGGACAGACCCTCGCTCCCTCGATTTTGACTGAACAAGGGTTGCTATGTAAACAAAACAAGACAGCAATGGAAACAAGGGAAACAGGAACTAAACCACAGGAACTGAACATGGGCACAACAAGACAAAACAATATCAAAATAAGAGTCCATGAAACAAAGACGCAAGGAATTGTGACACTAGTAATAATAATAATAATAATAATAAGAAGAAGAAGAAGAAGAAGAAATGTTTCTTGAGCACCAAATCAGCATATTAGCATTCTGAAGGATCTTGTGACACTGAAGACTGGAGTAACAGGAATAAAATACCTTTTAAAATAGATTCAAATAGAAAACTTAGTTTGTTGAAATTGTAGTGATATTTCACATTATTACTGTATTTCTGAACAGTCGTGGTGAGCATAAGAGACTTTTTTCAAAAACATTAAGAATCCTTACCGACCCCAAACTTTTGATCTGTGGTGTATATTATATATATATTTTGAATTTATAACATTTATTTTGGTGCATATTGTTATTATTAATATTATTATTATTACTATTACTATTATTCACCTATATATCATTTAAAAAAGCATGTCTTGAATACCACATAACAGATTTGATTTGACTGGATAGTTAAAATATCATTATCATTAGTTTCCCAAGGAGCAAAAAAAGCATGTGAACAGAAATTACATTTATGAATGTTAAAAGCTTGAGAAATTTGGCATTGAAACTTTGATCGTGTAGATTATCACAAACTTCAGCCAATCAGCAAACAAGAAGCATTCCTATTAATTTTTCCAACCGGAAAACAAGAATAAGAAAAAAGCATATCGTGTTATATTGTGTCTGAATCCTAGACCCGCATCCATCGCGTCTGAGTTCAGCAGATGACATAAGGGACCTGTTTTGGTCCCTTAAATTTTTTTAGGGCTAAATGGTTACTAAGAACTTTGTTGCAATGCATAAAAGAACTTAAGAGAACACTTAAGTAATTAAGGGAAAATACTTAATGACAGCCTTAAGGTTCCTTAAGTTTTTTTTTTTTTCTTGCAACCCATGTTAGAACCTAAGGGTACCCTTAACCTCATAATGTAGGGTTTTCTTAACTTAAGGACTTTCATGCAACCGGCCCAGAATGTTGCAACAAAGTTGGAAGCACACAATTCTGTACATTTACTGCAATAGAAGGGGTTGTCCATATAGTTTTGAGCTTTACAGTGTATGTACTGTGTTACCTGCGTTGATTGACGTTTACCTGCACAGAGAAAGCTGGGCAGGCCGGCATACAGCAGACGGTCGTTGTCAGGTAGGATGAAGGGGCAGCTGGCTGTGACCTCACCACAGTAGTGCCTGCACGGGAGCCACCTTACACACTGCCGCTGGGGAACTGGAAAATATTCTGCACAAAGCCAGGCTTTATACACTGCCTGCAACACAAAAATGACCATGCTCTCATTATTCACATTTATGCTAAATGTTTCACTCAAGTTTGTGGGTGCTTGGTATTACTACGTGCTTTCTTGTAGAGCATTTAAATCCATGTACACAACCTCATCTAAAATGTTTATGGTAGTAACTAAAAGAGCCTCTCACCTGACACAGGTGCGTTTGCGCGCGCACTGAGTAGTCATCCGCCATATATTTGCGCGTAAGTAAGTCAAACTCCTCATATTTTTCCTGAGCGTGTTGGTCGAGTCGGATGTAAGCGTGAACACACGCGCTGCACACGTCCCCGTCCTCCGGTCCGCCGCTGAACAGGTCACGAATGACACGCGCCAGGGTGCAGTTGAGCCCGTCTGGACTGGTCATGCTCTCCAGCAGGTCCGCTATTGTGAGCGCGTCGCAAAACGACAAGCTAAAATTCCGGAAGTACTCCAAAAACGCGTGTGGCGACACCGTGGGCACCGGTATAGAATAGGAGGAGCTCACCGAGCCGCTCTTCTGTCGGTAAAGCGTAGAGCACGCGGACTCCAGAGGCGCGCGGCGTCGCGCGTCAGCCTCCACGCACTCTGGCCCGTTTTCTGTCAGATTGCTCAAGAGAACCCCGCAGTCCTCATCGCGAAGGCCCGTCTGGGCGTCGTGAGTCGCGTTGCTCCAGGTTCTCCGGTGAGTCCGGTCTCTCGAGCGGAGCTTGCCTCCCGCGCAGAGCCAGAGGTGATCAGACAGGAGCGCCGTGAAAAAGAGCAGCGACGCGAGGCTCATGCGCCATCTCTGCACCTTCTCCGGCTCCGCGCACGGTTTGTCGATGGGTTCGGTCACGCGGCAGATTTCTAACTCGGCGTCAAGTTTCCTTCCACACCGCCAGGCGCCCGTGATCATATTTTAGAGGGGGAGACAAAGCGCGAGCTCACACGGGCGGGTCTCCTCCGCAATATTCCCCACCGCGGCGTTTACATGATGGCTCGAAGCATCCCTTTCACCTGCTGCTCAAAATGAAGCTGCACTGCAAACACCTGCGTCTGAATTACCGAGACAGTGCATGATAAAGCACATGCCGCGAGACTCCATCACCTACCCCGCATCTCCTTGACAACACATCGTACGCAGCCGCGTCTTACTCATTCGCGGGCATCTCTGAGGCGGTGGGGTGAAGAGCTCGTGCGCGTTTGTCTGTCTGTAGGGGGCTTGTCATCTTTCCGTGGTCTCCTCTACTCTGTCGCCATCTTCGCTCGCACTCAGCCGAACCCTGAGATGTTTTAATTAAAGGCGGGGGTGTGGCGCGTGCGCTGTCGCGCGCATCCTTGCCTCCTCCATTGAAACTTCATTCACTATGCGCTCACCATTCAACAGCGCGCATTGTTGCCCACCCCACCCCTTGAGGAATCACCCCCTTCGCCTTCCTCGGGTGGGCAGACACACAGAGCCCGGTTATGAGCACAGAGCATCGTCATAGCACTGGGGGAATGTGCCTTCGATTGTCTTCCGGTCACTTTGATCCGTTTTCGGTAAAGAAACTGTGAATACCACTTGGTTTTAGCACTGGAACCAGGCATTGTGACATGTCAACACAACTGACTTTTTTCATTCTTATATAATAGTTTTATTATCATTTATAATTATTTTAATACTGTATTATATTTCTTAATTTTTACAGGTAAATCATCAGTTTTATTTCGCCTAAATAGCCCCTACACATACTGTTCTAATAAAGGAATGAAACTGGGGTAAAAGACTAGAAGCTAGGGTAGACATTTTTCTACATGGCAATAAAACAACTACAGTACTTTCTTTAACACCTGCAGTACTGTAAAAATGTTTTGGAGAAGTAGGGATGAATGGATTTCTGGCAAAGGATGTGCAAGGTGGGTGTAATTTGTAAAATTATTGCTCTAAGATGTACACAGTTTACTTAATGAAAGCATAACAATACAGAAGATGTATATGTGAAATATTTTAAAATTTAACCAGGAAAAAGGACACCTTTTGTCAAAATTCTTTAACTGTTCTTTAACTGATATTGTGTTCAATATTCCATCAATATTCAATGATTTTTTCTATCATCATTTTCTGTAAGATAGATAGATAGATAGGCTTGCACAGACTTTCCACACTAGATGGCGCTATGAACCCATGTAAGAGTCTGTAGTGCGAAACTTGGCAGCAGTAGCAGAGAAAACAACGTGAACTGAGGGCCTCTGGAAAGTGTTGAGAGGGGAGGGTCGGATTTATCATCTGGACTTTTGATCCTGTGCTATAATAAGCCTTGAGGGACTAGGTGTGTTTCTGGGGCCTAGCTAGCTCTGTCCAGATCTTTTACTGGTTTTAAATAAACTCTAGAGCATTTGCAAGCCCTGCAGGACTTATGAAAGAGTTAGTATTCTCCTCAGACAGCATTTGTTTTGAGTGCTTTTGTAAAAGAGAAATGGCGGGGGCTCCTCTGACTTCTTTTCATCCGGAAATCAGTGTTGAAGTTTGAGGTCATGTTAGTTAGTAGCAGATGCTAAATACTAGATTTTATCCAAAGCAAAATAGAGAACACTAATTACAGGGAGAATCCACTTGGAGCAACTTTTTAGGTCTTTCAGATCACATGTTATCTTGGTGCAGTGGCCCTCAAAATTTGTCTTTTCACAGACAAGCAGTTACATTCTTTTTCTGCACCTTTACAGGCAAATATGATGTCCCTGTCCTTCATTGTGATTAGCTTGTCTTATTTTATGATGAACTATGTTCTAGCACGTTTGTAATGGTACATCAAGACTCGGCAGACAACAGGGAAATGTTGCGGCATTGTAAATTTCACAATCAATCCCACATGGAATCTGTCAGCACTGAATTCCACTGAAATCTACGGAACCTTCTGTGGAATTCAGAGTGCCGATATTCAATGATGCTCTGCTTATGACATTAGACTGCTGGCAATTCGAAAGGTTTACACATCCCTGCATCCACTTTTTTGTTTATTAAATATTTTGAATAATTTTATATTGTTTTTAGCTCCCAATTTATAGTTTTCGGTCATGTGACTGGCATGGAGACTGGCGTGGCAAAACATCCATAAAACTGCAGCACGGGCCTATCAATTTTCCATCTGTTTCAAGCCACAGATATTTAAAACACTTCTCAAAAGAAGAAAAACAAATGTATGTGAACAAACTAAAATGCTTAACATGTAAAACGCTTAATGTACTAAGACAGTGATAATAAAAGTCCAAATTCAGTGGACATCTTATTGATGATCCATACTATATGCAAGGAAGCATACAGTATACATGTATAAACGCACTGTCTTTTGCATTAAGGTATATTTAGCATTTTCATTTTAATGTTTTTTTTTTTTTTTTTTTTTTTTAATGGGAAAACACTTAATGTGCAATTTAGCACATTGCTTTCATATTTTGTTTGCCTGTATATAGTATGCATCATCAACAAGGCGATGGACTGGCCCCCTGTCCAGGATGTTTCCCTGCTTGCGTCCCGAGATGCTTGGATAGGCCTGCATCCAGCCTCTTGTGACCCTAGGATAAGTGGTAAGAATGAATAAATGGATGGATGGATCATCAATATGGTGAATACTGAATTTGTTTTTTTTTATATCAATGTACATTACTTAAAGGTGCACTATAACTTTTTTTGTTCAAAATTAACAAAATTTAAATAATGAGTCAATACACCATCAGTCCTTCCAAAATGTCTTTTTGTCTGATTCACTATGGTAAGCCCATTATAAGTGTTATTTTAGACGGAGTGGGATGCCACTCGCCCATGTGTGTCATATCCGTAAACAGAGAAATGTTGCTCCGGTGTCATGACAAATTGGGTCCTCCCTCGAAATCGGGTCTTTATCAGTTAATGATTATACCAAGTACATGTGAACGATATTAGTTTAAAGTATGTATAACTTACTATATAGTGCATAATAAAACAAATGTAACAATTTCTTTCACTTGATAAACTGTTAATTAATTAATAAAAATAATAGCCTATTAAGTGAATAACTGAACATCATTACATTTTTTAACTGAAATATTTGGACATTTAACACTTAAATTAACACAATTACATTTAAGACTTTAAGTGTATAATGCGTGTATAAACTAAGCTATCAGGCTAACTGGGTATCTATATGCTATGCTAGTACATAAGCTAACTAATACAGACATTAATGGTCATTATAACGTAGTTCAAACAGCATTTATCATTACATGATTTTGTAGGAATTGTAATCAGGCGCTAAACAGAGTTCCTATTAAAAGTACGCTTGGGGTCCTAATAGAGACCCGATTTCAAGGGAGGACCTGATTTGTCACCACACCAGCTACTTTGACGCAACTAAATTTCAAAACTCCGGGAAATCACCTGTTTTTTTTTTTGTTTTTTTTAAAAAAAAAAGCCCAACAGAGAAAGCTTCTGCTTGCAAAAAGAGAATGCGACAGAGACCGTAATAAAACAAGAATCAAGATTCACTTGGCTTTTCAGAGATGGTGAGAACTGAGGGATTTGAAATGTTGTAGAAGAACGTGGAGATGGCGTTTTATTATTCAACAGGTAAGTAAGGTATTTTATTGAACACTGACATATGTACAGTAGCTCTCTAAGAGTTCACTGTAAAGCGTAAGGTGAAGGGTCATTTTATTATGGTTGTTGTAGCGTTGTGCTGGAATTTATTTTCAAGGAAGTACTATGTCTATTAATGAGTATAGCTACAGTCAGCTGTGATAGACTTCCCCTACACACCAGACTTAAGTTGACCTGGGGAGTCTCCTAATCAACACTTACAAATGTATACTCTACTAGGCATCTCCTCTTCGACACCTGCTTCGAGTCGGACGACGTCTTGCCCATTTTGAACACTATCACACTTGGGAATAAGGTCTCTAGTGTTTCACTCAAGCACTATCACTTGGGAATGGAAATGCAGTGCATGCATAATCAAGTTGATCACTGCAAGTTGATTTTCTGATCATATTTTTTTTTCTGATCATATTTAAGAATCACATACTAAAGTGTAGTAATATACATGAAGACTGCTTTTTTTAATAGGCTTTATAGATAGATTTAAAGTGACTTTTGAAGGACCAGCACCACATCCTCTTGTACCACTATTTGAAGAATTTATCTTCTAGTATCTGGAAGTAATTTTTGGAAGATCAGTAAGATGCCTACTGATTTGAAATCCAACAATAAAATAATTCCAAGATTTATTTTCATAATTTTCATGACTCGCATAGGCACATGAAGTCACCAGTGCAGCAGGCAAGCTTGGAATATGGAAAAGCTTACATTCAGATGGAAATATTGCCATTCTATTGATTTTGTCAGGAGAAAAGATGATCTGAACACCGTTGTGTAAGTTGTGGCATTACTTTACTCTGGCATTACATGGCTTGCCCACCCACATCCCTCTGATCCCAATATAAATTATATTACTATAATTAAAAAATCTTTTTGGAAAACAAAACATTTTCTTATGAACTAATGTGATTTCTTTTGATAAAATACATCATGAAATATAATCGTATATGGGTAACAGAGAAATTATAGCTACAATTAGCTTCAAGCTACACATGACAATTAATGAGATTAAAACACTTCTACTTAAAAGTCACTATTAATCACCATTGAGTGTTTTAATAACTTCTGACTGTGATCTTGTGTGGATTTTGGTCAAATAATGAGGCAGAAATATATTGTTAGTAACATTTTAGAAGAATTTTATGGGGAAGATATACAAATACAACTTCTGTGGGGCGTGAAGGAAAAGTAATATAACTAATAGTGTAACTAATTACTGTTGCCATAAAGTAATATGTAAGGTAATAATATTACTTTTGAAAGGAGTAACTAGTAATGAGTAAAAAATAATTTTTTTTCAGTAACGAGCCCAACACTGCTCATTACATAATTTTTCTCTAATATGATTGGTTCTTTATGTGTAATTCAGCAAACCCTCTGTTACTAGGTAAACGCAAATCTGGATTTCTTTATTACTTCAGCTTGTTACTCAAGTCATGAGGTTATATATTTAGACAGCCGTCTAATCTTGTTCATCTGCATCTGTTATTTCAACACACACTAACATTGGCCCAAGTGTTGGGGACATTTAGTTTTTAAAAGCATATAAATGTTAATCCTGCAAGAAAAAGGAATGTTTTTAAAATGTTTTTAAATTTAAAAAAAAAAAAAATCTTAAGATCCTTTCCATCTAAACTGGTTATATCTCTTAAGCCTAGTAGTGAATGTTTTATAAGCAGTAGGATAACCATATTCATCCATCCGCACTGTCACGCAGAGCTGAAGCACAACCAAAACAACGTTGCAGTTTTTATTTTTTTAACCGCTAACAGGCCAAAAGTTACGTAGTGTACCTTTAAAAAAATAACTGGCAGGCAGTGTAGGACAACCTTGTTTTACCCTCCAGGTGGGTGTTCCTATAAGGGTGTGACATCACATTAAGAGCTCTATTTGACCATGTGTATATCCATTTTGCAGAATTCCATATATTTTTCCCCAAAAGTAGAAAATTGAAAGAAGGAAAAAGACACACTCTCACTATTTCCACTATTTTTTATCAATGTTTTCCTTGGTTTCTTTCTTTTCTTCTCTCGATATGCATACTCTTTAGTTTTGTGCTGTGCTGCTGAGAAGACTGAGAGAACTTTTGTGTGTATGTTCATTTTGTGAATGAATTACCCGACCCCTCCGCAGCTTTATCCAACATGGGGTCACAGTTGAGAGGGCATAAGTCAAACTTCAAAGATGAGATAAAGATCAATTGAAACGCACACCAACTAAGAACACTTGCTGGCATTTACTTACAAACGGATGCAGAAACACTTAGTTTCACATGATATACACAGTTTTAAGAGAGGACAGTTGTTCCACTGAATCAATCACACACGGAAATAAAAATCTTATTCTAGTACCCTGAATTTGGAGGAAGATATTAATTGGTTTACACGTGTACACTGTTGTTGTGCCTTTGATTAGGGGTTGAAGTGTATGCAAGTGCCCCCCTTTCCCACGTTACTGAGTTACTCATCATGATCCTTGACATCTGACCCCTGAAAGATAAAGGTCAAGTTGGGAATTTGCTGAGGTTTACAGAACACCACTAATCAGAAAGACACTACTCAATCTGTGTTCATGTGTGTCATTCTCAAAAAGTGAAAGTATACAGTATACATACAAGTATTTCTGGATATAAATCAGTTTAATGTATCCTGTACTTGGCGTATGTGTGTTGTAAAGAGAGTGGTGAAAGGCTGCAGTTTGTCAGAATGACAGAAGAGGGCAGCAGAATCTGCATTACATACCTCTGTGTGGAATGTGTGTGTGCGTAATGAAATGTGCTGATTGATTTTGTGCTTCGGAATTCTCAGAAATACAACCAACTGCTTCATAAGGAGCCATAGAAACCGCAAATCTGCACCAAAAACACACATAAGTCAAAGCCCTTCAGTTAAACAGTTTCTTACAACAGTATTCAGGTTCCCTTCAGTCAGAATTGATCTCAGTCTGCTGTTAACACTTACAGCACATTCAGGAACTATAGTTTAAACGGATTCTATTCTATTGTTTTGCTTTCAACTTGACGGTCACAATTTTTGTCTAGCATATAATGTGAAGAAGTGAATATTGTTTTAACAGTTTATTTAGGGATATTAAATTAAAAGTATTAAATAATTTGTAGAGATTTATTAACCTTGGATAAAAAGATAAGACGTGTTTCTCGCATAGCTAAAAGTGAACCTCCCTGTGACTCTTTATTTCTTCTTGTAATCTCCTCTTTGTCCTAGGCACAGATAAATTTGTTTGTCTCCTTGTTAAACACTAATAGTTAAACTGCTGTGACATTTATCTTTGGAGAAAAAGCCTGCTTAAATATCTGTTGTGAAATTAATGAGATAAATCAAACTCACTGTGTGAATTAGAAATAGTTTTCCTAATGCCTGAGCTGCTCACACTTTCAGGATGTTTGAGTGGCTCTTTAAATGCCTGTATTTTTTATGTAATTCAGCAATATATTCACAAAATTTTAGGGTCAGTAAGATTTTTTTTTTTTTTTTTCTGGTAACACTTTTTAAAATATTTTTTATTATGTTTTATTTATGTATTGTGTTTTGCTTTTTAACTCTTCCTATATTCCTTATTGTAAAGCACTTTGGATAAACTGCGATTGTGTTAAATGTGCTCTTTAAATAAAGTCTGACTTGACAATTTACAATAAGGTTTCATTTGTTAAGTAATGTATTTAACTAATGCTGTTAACATGAACTAACAATGAACAATACTTCTACAGCATTCATTAATCTTAGCTAATGTTGATCTCAACATTTCCACAATTCACTTCTAAGGTCAAAAGTTGTATAACATTACTAACATTAATGATCATTTTAAATGAACATTAACAAAGATTAATAAACGCTTTAAAAAATATATATTGTTCATTGTTAGTTCATGTCAGTTAATGCATGAACTAATGTTAACAAATTAGACCTTTATTCATCAAGGACACATTAAATTGTTCAAAACTGACAGTAATGGCATTTATAATGTTACAAGTGATTTCTATTTCAAATAAATGCTCTTTCTATATATCAAAGAATCTTGAAAAAATGCATCACGGTTTCCAAAAAAATATTAAGCAGCACAACTGATTTAAACATTGATAATAATAAGAAATGTTTTTTTTTTGAGCAGCAAATCAGCATTTTAGAACATGTTTCTGAAGGATCATGTGAAATTTAAAATAATATATAATTTTTTAAAATTTAAATAACTGTTTTCTGACTGGCCTAATAAAAAAATATTGTAAAGCCACATTTAGATGATGGTTGTATCTGAGTGGCCAAGATATTTTGGTAGAAAAAAAACTTTATCCATCTACTATATTCTCCACAAAGACAAGTGAGCAGGGCCAGTAGAAGCCCCCCATGTCCAAGCCATGAGACCCCACACTGTGATTCACAGATGGAGTTGAGTGATGGGCTGTCACAGTTTTCCCCCAGACCCTCTCATACCAGCCATATTCATTGCATTAGTCTTAAATTAGCCATAAACAAGTTGCGTAAAAAGGTGTTCCTGGGTCTGTTGTGTGGCTGTTCAGTGGAATATTCATTGTTTATTTAGTAAAATAATTGTAAAAATGTTCAAAAATTCAAAAGGAACAGGCTGCAACTGCTACTTCTGAATATGCAAACTCACTGAAACAAGTGATACCTGCAGGTAATATTTCAGACCTGTGAGACCCAACATGTTGTGTGTGTGTGTGTGTGTTTGTATGAATGAATGACAACAGTGTGTGTGCTTCTCTGGAGGACGACTGTTCTGAACTGATGTTTGGAGAGCCAGTATCCGCTCAGCTATACAAATACTGACTCACAATTCTATTACAGCCTGTGCGTATGAGTGTGTATCTGAATGTGTGGTCCACGGCCCCGTACACCTTCCCCAATGACAGAAAAATTGTCCTCTTTGCCAAGTTACATTAGTGTCAGTGCAAAGAGGAGATGAGGTAAAGCATGTGCAGTTATATGGTAGATCAAATTCAGTGTGAGTGTTTGTGTGTGTGTAGGTGAGATGGAGAAAGATAAAGTACTTTACAACACAGCATCAGGAAAATTACCACCACATCCTGTCTCTGTCCATCCAATGAGGTCTGTAATGTCTGGAGAAATCTGTTAACATTCTCATTTATCTCAATGGCAGTTGCTGGCTGGCAAAGGACCCTCTGAAAGTAAGCAATCGGCAAGTTGCCATCTTAAAGCTTCTTTTTTTCCCCAGGTCAATCACCTGAGCTGTAAATGCCATGTGACTAATCATTCTTGAGTTGATTGGCTGATGGCAGCACAAAAGCATGCGCCATCCAAAAAATTTCACTGAACCGCCAAAGGCAGCAGACAGACATATGTCAATTTAATGCTTTTAAGTAACTTCCGCCTATCCCCCCAAAATTTGGGGTCTATAAGATTTTTTTAAAAACGTTTCTAAAAGAAGTCTCTCAAAGCTGCATTTATTTAATAATGCAGAAAAAAACAGTAATACTGTAAAATATTATTATAATATTGTCAAATATTATTACAATTCATTAGCTGTCTATTTTAATATATTTTAAAATGTAATTTAGGATGGTAAAGCTGAATTTTCAGCAGCCCTTTACTCCAGTCTTCAGTGTCACATGATCCTTCAGAAATCATTCTAATTTGCTGATTTGCTGCTCAAGAAACATTTATTGTCTTTTGACTTTTGATCAATTTAATGTGCCCTTGCTGAATATTTATGAATAATTTATAAATATTATGATTTATTAATTTCTTAACCTTAATAAATAAATAAATAAATATATTTTTTATATATTTATATGTTTTTTTTATATGTTTGTGTTAGCTTTATGGGGACTTTCCACAGACATAATGATTTTTACTGTACAAACTATATATTCTGTCCCTTAACCCTAATCCTACCCCTAAACCTACCCATCACAGAAAATTATCTGCATTTTTACTTCATTCTGTATGATTTATACGCTGTTTTCCTTATGGGGACCAAAAAAATTGTCCCTTCTAGGTCAAAAATTACTGGTATTACTATTGTTGTGGGGACATTTGGTCCCCATAGGGTTTACCAGGACCACACAAACACACACACACACACACACACACACACACACACACACACACACTACACACACACACACACACTACACACACGTCTCGGACAAAAGCAAGTGGTGTATTTAGAATGGGTGAACGGCAAGATGCAGGCATGTGAAGAAATTACATTCAGTGACACTTTCAATTAACTGTGTGTATGTTTTGTTTTGAACTGGACGGTGTTTGAATTTACACTTGGCAATGAAATGACACCATGTGTTTGATTTTATTGTCATCTTACTTAGTCCTGAACTGTCGCATACTGTATATCACAGAACTGCAAATTTTCTCAAGATGAAAGAGAGAGAGAGAGAGAGAGCTGCGCTGGCTGAGTAAACTGTTTTTTATTTGTTTGTTTTAGCACAAACTACAGAAAGATACACAGCACAGACCCTGCAGACACTATACAGTCTTATTTTCATCTATGTTTTTTGAGGTCGACACACAAACCAAAACAATATTTTCACGGAATACCATGAAAAAAAAAATGGCTGGTCTGAATAAGTGAATAAATAAGTGTGTGTGTGAGTATTCTAGAGACACACCACAGAGAACCGTCTCAGAAAACACACACCGCTGTATCCTTTACCACGTGTCTTTCCCTTTGACCCCTCGGTGCTGACGGATTCATCGTAAGCGGTTGCCTTCCTGCTAAGAAAACTTTTAACACCTTCTATTTGTACAGATGTAGGCATGCACTGCTCACTCTCTCACACACAGCTAATCATCTTACTATTTATCTTCTGTAGTTGTGCCGTGGCTTTCACAGCACAGAGATGTATGTTACCCAAGATGCCTAAATGAACCACAGCAAAATATTTAAGATATTTAATACTGAATCATATGATCTGGACAACACCCAGATTTAAGCTCTGCTTTACATATCCAAAAGCGATCAAGTGTGTGTGTGTGCATCTTATTTTGATGGGAAATCAGGCTGTTTTTGTAATCTGGGGTTGCAGTTCTGACTATATTCTTTCGCAACGTGTCCATGAGACTGGAGAGAAAAGATGTGAAAAGAGAGAGGAGTGGGAGGACAAAAAGACATTGTTATGTGAAACATGTTGATAAAAGACACACAACAGTGGTTTGTGCAAGATTGAGTGAGTATATCTGTATCATCACAGTCTGCTCCCCAGAAATTTTATGAAAGGATCAACCTCAGAGGCTTTACATAGGACTTGAAGGACTTCAAATCCCATGGTACTCCACTGAAATAACAAAGGAGAGAAATGATGAACTGGTTCAACATGGTAAAACTCCTACAGCTGAATGTATTAGAAAGTCATAAAAGTTATCTCATCTGTTCTTATTCTGGAATAGAAGAAAAAAGCTGTCTGGTAATTTTAAAAAAAAGTTCCATGTGGTTTATATTAACATTTTTTAAAGAATAAAGTCAAAATATTATTAAATTATAAAACAATAAAATTATAATAATTCAAATAAAATATATAAAAATTATAACTCTATTTTGTAATATCAAAAATATTAAGGTAGAGATGAAACATAGCAGCAGATCTTTTCTTCCATATTGTGACATACATCTGAGTGGAGTGAAACAAATTATCAAAAAAGAACAAAATGTAAAAGAATTAAGATGCATTTACAAAATAAGGTGAATTTTTATTGCCAACTTTAAAATAAATAAATAAATAAATAAATATATATATATATAAGTATTTAATTAATATATGGATAATATTTAATAGATAAAAAGGAACTTTATTTTTGTATTTGTAAAATGCACTAAAAAATTGAAAAATTTCATTTTAAAGTAAAAAAACAGACATATATTATTTATTATGATTGAATAAACATGAGCGCATTTAGTTATACCATCAAAAGTAATTTTTAAGTGCCAAATCAGGTAGAAATAACTACTAACAACTGCACTTGATACAATGTAGTGTAATAACATGTGAGGTCTTCATGTGAAAAGTATGTCTAAATCAACATTATAGCCTTACTCATGCAATGCACACACAGACACGCACACACACATTCATATAGGCTATGTAAAATAAATATACTGTGACAGATCTAATATCAAAGTACTTCTCATGAGCTGAAGCGTAAGCTTAGGAAATCTTTCTGTTTCTCTCTCTTTTTCTTGGTTTCTGTCTGACACACATTCCTTTGCATGTCTCTGTCTCTCACATTCATAGACAGAAGGGCCGAGTGAGACGAACAGAGAGAGAGAGAGAGAGAGAGAGAGAGAGAGAGAGAGAGAGAGAGAGAGAGAGAGAGAGAGAGAGAGAGAGAGAGAGAGAGACTCTTTTTGTGTTTCTTTGTCTGTCTTGCTTTGTTAACTCTCTCCTTTTCTCTCACATTCACACACGCATAAAGCGAAGAATCGTGAAGCTCCAGCTGACCCGCAGAAAAGTCAAAGACGGAATTAGAGGAGACTTCAGGAAGCAGCCGCTTACTTGGGATGCATAAACGCAGTGAAGCCAAAACCCCCCATTCTGGTCAAAACATCCAATTTACTCATCAAAGTGTTTAGGCTGCCGCTGCTGCTGATGGCTGTGACAAGGCCAGAGAGGAAGATGACAGTGTTGTGCTTTGACTTCTACAGTGAAGGCTGAGGCTTTATGGCTGGAATAACAGAGTCGGGCCCACAGCAGATCTCTAATAATGGCAACACACACTGTTGACACCGCAAGCGAGTGGCGTGATGTGATGTGACTAAACCAGAATGCTCAGTGCAATGGTGTCACATCATGCCTAAATAAAGAAAATACATTATGTAAAAAAACCCTTTCTGACCTGCTAATTGGGGCATGAATGCTCTAAAATGAGCTTGTTTTAAACGTCGAAAAACATCTAAATGATACAATGCAAAGCAAGTGCACCGGTTGATGGATTATACTTTCATATTCATTATATTTCCATACATTTTTAAGTTGTTGACACATACGGAGGGTGTTTTCCTACTAAATCACCACAGAACATAACCCATACTTACAGAAAGCAAATTCAGATTAAAAGCAAACTCGCAGTCTCTCTTTCTCATAGCTGTCGGCGTGTATTTGCGGTCCAGGACAAACAATGATCTTAATCCTCGGCTGGTTTTAGGCATGTTTATAGAAGTGAACTGCAGTGGTCTCTCTGTGGTTTGTGAAATGAAGCCTCTCCCTGCACAGGCAAACGCGTTCTGCCGTGAAATCTCTTCTCTTAATCAACCACAGACAACAAGAGAGGAGGGCCGCAAATAATAGTACACGCTGAGCACTGCAAAAACAAACATCCTGTCTATAGAAGACACACATTCTTCTTTCTGTCCCTCATATCTTCCTATTTCTCTTCATCTCTGTCAGTATTTATTTGTCCCGAGACAATGGAAGCGATGCTGTTTTTCATCTCTTGTTCTCAGCATGTGCAGATTCAGCCCTTACTGTGCCATTAAAGGTTCAGTCTATAATGTAGCATTAGAGGGTGGAGCATTACCAGTAGCAACCCCTACTGACATAAAAGACCTCAGAAAGCCCCTCTTTTTCGCTTAACTGTTTATTTTGCATAACAAAACGTATTAGGAAAGGGGGAAGCTCTACTCTGGGCCTCCATACTGGGGTTTAGTAATGCAGCCTACTTTGAGGAATTGTAGTATTTGGTTAAACACTAAAGGCAACTTCATTAATGTTTAAACCAATGTAGGCTTGTTTGAAAGTAGTGGTCCTGTTTGGAAAAATAATCCAATCGGCATAGTTTCGCGTAGATGTCTGATCAGCCTGATGTTATTATTATTCATATGTATCATTTACATGCATGTACAATAATGACAGCATTTAAACATAAAAGTATTCACATATGCACAGCTTCAGACACAAATCATTTTGAGTACCAAACTTTTCAACAACATAAAAAATGTAATAAGCAGATAAATGTACAGTGACAAAGATTTTTAGTTACAACACACTATTATATAGATATTTTTAAGTCTCCAGTTTTTAAATGCATGCAACATTTGAGTATGATGGAGGATGAGGATGATTATACATGCATAAAAAGTTAAATTACGGCCTTTTTCTAACGCTGAGCTATCATGTGGTTTCTGACGACTTGGAATGTAACACACAAGTAAACGATTACGTTTATGGCCATTTTATGGTGTCTTTGTCATTTTTATAGCTGCAGCTGTCAAACAAAATGATAATTCGGTGTGATGATTAAATGATGGCAGAATTTCCATTCGATATAGCATTTTAAATTTTAGGCTTGTGTAGAGTGATAATATCCTCTGAAAAGAGTTGAATATGACACAGAACAGAATGAAACTGTTATAATGTTAAATTGCGAAAATGCATTACCTAAATGTGATGGTATTTAATGTATTTAATGTCATTGATAAACATTTAAAAACAATGAAATCAACCTATTAATTCCATGAATTAAATATTCTATGAACCTAAAAGTTTTGTTCATGGATTTTAGATGCTGTCAATATGTTAATAATGTACTCTATCAAAAGAGTTGTAAGATATTTTTATGGAAAGAAATTTAGCAAGCACACATTAAAGTGACAGTATAGACTTTTATCATGGTACAAAATACTTCTATTTCAAATAAATGCAGTTCTTTTAAAAAAAGTGTGTCATGGTTTTCCACAAAAATATTAAGGAGCACAACTGTTTTCAACACTGATGATAAAAAGAAACATTTTTTTGAGCAGCAAATTACCATGATTAGAATGATTTCTGAAGGATCATGTGACACCGAAGAATGGAATAATGGCTGCTGAATATTCAACTTTTCCATCACAGGATGAATGACGTTTTACAATATTAAAATAGAAAACAAGTATTTTAGATTGGGACAATGTTTCACAATATTCCAATTTTTACTGTATTTTTGATCAAATTAATTCAGCCTTGCTGAGACTTATTTCAAAAACGTCTTTCCTCCAAGAATCTTTTGAACAGTAGTGTACGTTTCAATGTCTAATGTAAACTTATTCACTCCAAACAAGGTTTCAACAGAAGTAGGTATACTAATAGACTAGCATTAGATGTCTTAGATTAATCCAGTACTAATGCAATAGCCAACTATTTCAGCAGAGACTACAGCCAGACATGAAGCCAGCGACCAAAGCCAACAGGGTTGGGAGCCAAAGAGAGGCCGGGCTGAGCCCTGTTACAAACCCACACTCAAAGAGCTGGCTTACAATTCCCTACGCTGTCAAGTCCCTGTTGGATGGGGGAGAAAGAGGCCCAGGGACAGTGAGACAGCAGCACATGTACGCAAGTGAGAATGGGTATGCTGTGAGAAATATCATTTAATTTCCAAAGCAAACAGTCATCAAGTTCATGTACAGTTAGAACCAGGCAACACCCACACACACACAAAACACAAAGACGGAGAACTATCTGCGGCCACAAAAACAATATGGTCCGGTATATAATGTGGTTAGCTGATTGAAGGCCTTTTTGTGTGTCTTTTCACTGTTTTCAATCAACTGTAAAATGATTCAAAATAAATAGAAAGCAATTCATTTTGCGGTTATTTAGATTCACACAAACAAACTGTTTCTCTCTCTGTTTCTCTCTGCTTGTGCGAAGCTGCAGCTAAAGAGACAGGAGAAGGGTGTGTGATTCTTTCCCGGAAGTGGTTGGCTGCTGGGTTGTGTCTCTGATTCCAACCCCAAGGAACAATCAGCAGGAACTTTTACACAGACACAGGAAATGAAGGGGTCAGGCGACGCTAACACACGCACACGCACGCACACACACACACGTCATGTTGTACTGCATGCAGCTGTTTGTAATTCACACTCTTGGATAAACAAAAAGGTTGGTTTTGGGATGTTTGGGAAATCTAAAGGAGCAGCTGTATCCTCTCAATATGAACAGAGGAATAAAGGTGCACACGCGCACGCACGCGCACACACACACACACACACACACACACACACACACACACACACACACATAAATGCTTTCTGGGTAATGAATATGAGAGATGTGAAGAATGAAAATGTATATGTTGCTCCTTTGATGAAAGAACTGAGAAAAACCACCAGATGAAGGAAATGTCCAGCGATGTGTTTTCTTTCTAAATGATCTATTTCATCCCAGCTCTCTTAATGAAGGTCTGAAATATGATTTCATCAGCCACGATAAAGAGAGAGCATTTAGAAATGAGTGCAATGTGTGTGTGTTTGTGTGTGTGTGGTTATATGAGATGTTCGGAGTGTACGCTGCTCTTGTCTCAGAGCCACTTAGCTCTGAAAACGGAGAAGAAAATCTATCCACCCCTTTCTTCCCCTCCAACCCTGAAATCAATCTTTTGTGCAATGAGAAATTTGCATTTATTTGCTTGGTTGCCTTCACTAAACAAGTCATAGGAAAACATAGGATACTGTTCATGCAAATGCTGAAAGTGTCAACATAAAACATATATCACGTTGACACACTATATGCAAACAGTCATTTGGTCACACACTCTAACTCTGAGGTTTCAGAGAGACTGAAAGGCAATAACAGAGCGGTCAGTTCTTGTAATCAGACAAACAAGTAGAGTTGCTGATTTATTTTCTGAGTAAGATCCCAATATTATATATGCCTCTTTTTGTATAATACTACAGCCATAACAACGTATGATAAACCGTTTTCAGATACTAAATATGGAGTATTAAAGTCAACATGAACCAGTATTCACAACATATTTTAACACAGCAATGTGATATACACTACTGTTCAAAAGTGTGGGGTCAGTAAGATTTTTTTTTTTAAATGTCTTTTATGCTCACCATAGTCTACATTTATTTGATCAAAAATACAGCAAAACAGTAATATTGTGAAGTATGACTACACTTTAAAACAACTGTTTTCTATTTTAATATATGTTAACAATTTATTCCTCTGATGGCAAAGCTGAATTTTCAGAGTAGCCATTATTCATCTTCAGTGTTACATGATCCTTCAGAAATCATTCTAATATGCTGATTTTCAAAAGAACAGCATTTATCTGAACTAGAAATCTTTTGGTAACATTATAAATGTCTTTACTGTGACTTTTACTTTTCAGAAAGCATTAATTTCTTAAAAAAAAGATTTTACTGTCCCCAAACTTTTGAATGGTAGTGTATTCCCAAATTAAACTAAACATCAAGTGAGGAAAAAAGGAAGACCCAGACTTGATTTTTTTTCCATTGGGAATAGACTGGACCATGATGTAGCCAGACCTGAATGTGAGTTTCCAGTTGATTATGTAGGGCATGGTCCATGTGACACTATCTGAAAAGAAAAGATGTTTCAGAGCATTTTTTTGTCATATTTCTACTTGCATTTATATATTTTAGCTTTAATAAGCATAGTTGAGGAAGCCACTGAGATTTACATCTAAAATAATCAAGGACTTGGAGGAAAGAAGCAGCATCCCCATTTATGAAATCACAGCCACGGGACACACCGTATCAGCTAATGTGACTGCTGCTTGTTTCTCCTGCACAGCCAACAGAAAACAAGACACATGCTGAATGCAACGACAGTGTTAAAGAATATGACCCTGAAGCACCATTTCATTTACAAAGAATCACTTCAGAACTACAAAAGCAAGAGAAAAGGGTTCAAAACGTACAGTACTTGGTTTCAGCACTACTGTCCACTTATACTAACGTACAAAATAGTCTTAAAAATGAATCCAATTAAGGACCACACTTTATAGCAGAATGAAAAGTGCTTTGCTGTTGGCTTCCAGCCACTGCGATTTCATTTGTGTCCATCTTTGTCATCAGCATCAGTGTCCATTTTATTCCCCTATTATGCTTTTTCAAATATTATCTTTCATGCAATGTGTAATGTAGCTGTCTGTGAATGTAAACGGTCTGCAAAGTTGTGAAGCCGAAAGCGCACGATAAAAAAGTTATTGTCTCTCAAAAAGAAAGAATCGACTCTGAACAGCCTAAACGAGTCGTTAGGAATTCGAATCCCACTTCCATGACGGCTACACTTCACAAAGTAACACATTTGCCTAATGCCTGCCTATGATCTTCATTGGCTGCCTGTGAACAACGTCTACTTTGACCCACCCTCAATACATGTCAAGAAGACGCTGTTTTCTGCTCAGCAATTGCAAATTCTCTTTGTAAACACTCCAAAAGGATGAGGATGTGAAGAGTCAGTGGTTAAAATTACCACAGTGATACAACAGCAGAATAACATTTTCATGATTGCTTCTCAAATCTCCAAGAGGTCTAAATGGGATTTACATATGCCATTAAAGATAGGACAATAATAGCCACTTTATTTGGACCAACTTGCTCCTCAGAATCACAGCCTGTAAGTATGATTAATTATTGATGTATTTATTTTCTACCGGGTGTTCAAAATACGTAGTTTTGTGTTTTATATTGTGCTAGGTCTCCAGGTAACGGGCTAACTCGCGTCATCATTGTCTTACTGAAATACTTCTGCAAATCACCTGTGATGGTCCGCTATTACCTAAAATTGTGTCCATTAATGCAGATTGTCTGTCATTCTTACAACTCTGAGTAATTATAAAGGATGGAGCAAGATTTGTTTTACAAACCATAATGTTACATCAGTCATTCACATTAGTGCTTGGCTAACGTTAGCACTATTATTGATACAGTTAATGATATAGTTCCCACATGTGCACTGCAATAAATTAGAAATATACACTTGTTAATGGTGATGTAGAGGAATTACATGTTGCAAAATCTCATGATGAACATCTAACTGAGTGGTGTATCACTGAGAAACATCCTGCTCAAGTCGTTCTTGTGATGGAGGTTCAGGTTGAATAACTAGTTCTTCCAATGTTTCATCATTGGACTCGCACTAAGATTGATATGGTAAAATCTACGCCATCGTTACTGTCTTTACAGTGTGTACAATCGCTGAGCTCCGGAAGCCTCCTGAGCTGAATCAGTTATGGTAATGGGTGTTTGTTTCTGCATGTGGTGTAAGCAGTAGACCAACCACAACAGACTGGGCCATCTGCCCAATCAGAGCAGAGTAGGCTCACGGAAAGGGGGGATTTAGAGAGAGTGAAGCATCAGACAAGTTGTTTGAGAATCATTGAAAAATGTGGTGATGTGCAATGTATATTATGAGAAAATGAAAGTGTTTTTTGACCTTTGATGCATGTAAAACTGTTATAGAAGACCTCCAAAACAGAATTAAGAACCTTTAAAATAGCATAATAGGGGCACTTTAAACCAAATTAAAAAAAAAAAAAAAAAATTACAATAGTGACCCTGTTGTACAATACAAGCAGGAATGTGAATTTTAAATTCAAATAGTCCCTAAAGCTTTCATATGGCATGTTGGTAGACTTATTAATGTTAAAAATATACAACTATCCATTTAATGGTACACCAAATGGTAAATTGAAACCCCATGACTTACTTTTCTAGAATGTGATACTACAGCTGCCTCTCCATTACCTCATCAGTCTTATCAGTGCCTCATTGCTCGTTTGAGTGCATAAATTACAGCGGATATGTGATAGACAGCGTTTAGAGAGCAGCAAATTCCATTGAAAGACTTATCTGAGAGAGATCATAAGAGTGTTATGTCTCAAGACAGTCAAGTCAAAACCAATCTGAGGTGTGGAGGACTACAAGGGAAATTTACGATCACATGAAATTAACTTAACTGCCTTTCTGCCTCTCTAGACACAAACCTCAGTCTGCCTGTTTGGACATGGCTTGATGTTCACTCTTATTTGCCTGAACAAATCATGGCAGACACACATGGAGCAGATGTCAAACAAGTTAATATCTGAAATCACACCAGTAGGCAGGTAACAAATTGTACACGTTTAACAGGGCTACAAGTATGGAAGTCATCTCCAGTCTAGAATAAGAAATGTACACACACGCACACACACACACACACACACAAAATAATAGAGAACACACAATAAAACACATCATAATAAAGCACTGAAAGCAGTGTACTTTTACAGTGTGTGCAACAGTCAGAACATTTGAGCATGGGAAAAATCATCACAGTTATTTCTTCATCCTTTTTATGTGGTCTCTTTTTCATGGAGGATGTTTAAAGCATGTTAGCAAGTTGAAATTTTGTGTATAATCAGTTCTTATAAGGTTAGAAAAAAGCTTTATGTCTCAACATGATTCTTCACTGGTAAGTCTCTTTTTGATCTATTAAAAAGCCCCATCAGGATTTTTAAGACCCCAAAGAGAAAACAAAGGTTTAGCGGTTTCACAGAAACAATGAAAAGTTTTGTGTTACTTTATCCTTCTTAATAACATTCATAGCTTTTCTAGCTGACTGATACCATCACATCTACTGAAATGAAAGGGATCCTGTAGAGTGAATGAGAAGTTATCACTGATCAAATTCATTTAGGCATATATTGTATATACTAAAACCTCTCTTCGGCCAACTGATCTGGAGTTCCTTGAATTATGTATGTATAAATATGTTTTAAAAGTAAACAGCAGAGGAACCTGAACTGCATGAGAATTTAATCAGTGTGCCAACACCAGTCATATTTCAGACGGAAAAACACGTCTGTTTTTCGGCTAAATATGATCTATTTTGATTAAAAACGGATTTTGATTCCAGATGTGTGCGAGTTCCACTTCACATGCCAGTGCGTCCTATTGGCTCGTTGGGAAATTTCCTTAGTAGTTAGTGTCAGACGAATTAGCCTGTCTCATGATATCTGGCTTTGAACTGTAGTGTTTGGAGAGTTGCCCTCATAATTTAGTAAGAGTATAATGTGTATGAAATATACTGAGCAAGCAGACTATTAATATAGAGAATGGATAAATGCAAATTATGTGAACTCTATACATTTATTTATTTATTTATTTTTTTTACACAAAACAAAGCTGCAGGTTTGTAGTGTTGTGGAAAAGTAATACACTTTGAATTCATATTTACTATTTGTAATGTATTATTTATTAAAAACATAGAAACCCTTGAGTGTGACATCAGTGTAACTTCCAATCCACCAGCTGTGCCCAGTGGCTCATCACTGATGCCTGATGGGATATACAGCTGCTGGACTGCTACTGAACCTGTGTTTTTTTATTTTTTATTTCACAGACATTTTATGTCTTTAAATGGACAGAACAGGAGACAGACAGGAAAGTAGAGGGAAAGAGTAGGGATTTGTGTCCCCAATGAGAGTGCTACATGTCACAAACATGCCACATACTGCATCTCAGCTCTAAATCTGAATAGAACCTGTATAAAATATAAATGCAAAGAAAAAAAAATGTACACACAAAACTCTAACTTTTGCAGAAGTCCTGCCCTGGAGAGGCTGAAGAGCACTGATTTATCCCATAGGTTTGGATAAATCAAGTTGTTTATTCCAGTTTACTAGTTGTGTCTTACTGTTATGAGACATTTATTCCACTGCCAATGTTTCAGATGTTTATTTATTTGTATATCAGACATAAAACTCTCTCTCATCAGCCCAAATCAAATGGATAACTGCTGACAGAAGCGGAGCAAGAAAGGTTTATAAATGTGTGTCATGTGTTTTTATGTATGTGTGAGGTTAGTTAATCAGTAACGCTTCATACACAGATAAGCTTCCACCCTCGGGATCTTAATCTACTTCTGCACCTTTCACACAGGGAACAGTTCCACTCTCTCCATCTCTCAACATCCCCCCAATCACATCTGCCATCCCACTGTGTTATTTAAGTCTTTACATTACGTCAGAAATTCTAAAATGCAGAAAACGTCCAACTTAAACAACACAGAGCCAGACAGATGTGTGTGAGCCACAGAACTTGCGGTATTTACTGTTTTTGTACATAATGAGCTTGTCCAAAAGCAAATGTTACTGTCTATGTGAAAAAGATTGTTGATTTTTGAAAACATGATTAAAGACAAGAAGAATTTGGCAGTAAAAGAGATCTTTTTATCTCTCTCTCTTCTGTCTCCCTCCCTCCCTCTCTTTATCTATCTCTCTAATGTTCAGTTATAAATCAAAGCTCATTTGTTCTGATAACGGTTCTAAATAAATTTAACAGCGCAGATTACATTACATTACATTACACAGATTAAGAATATACACATGCCGTTGGTTATGTGGTATTTCTTTATACACTGATAAAGCAGATATCAAATATTCTCTGGCTTTTGTGAGTGTATGAGAAGAAAAAGGTTCTATATACTGTAGAACCTTAAAGGTTCTATAAGGCACTTCATATAGAACCTTTTAGGGGTTCCAATCATGGGACCATTTTATGGATTTAGCTTTAATTCATTTTGTTTTGAAAAAATTGAAATAACCCGTTAAACATGAAAGTATATTATGCAGTCATTTAAGACATTTCTCCTTATTTTGAACCTTTTTGGCATAAAGGTTCTTTAAAATTGAACCAAAAACCCTAGGGTTCTATATAGAACCCCACTAAACCTTTTGATAAGAGTGTAGAATGTGTTACACCCTGTTCACACCGGCAGCCACTTTGTCACTGTACTGTGCCGTCACTCTAGGGAATTTAAAGGATTAGTTCACTTTCAAATTACCCCAAGCTTTACTCACCCTCAAGCCATCCTAGGTGTATATGACTTTCTTCTTTCTTAGGAACACAATCAGAGATATATTAATAAATATCCTGATGCATCTGAGCTTTATAGTGGCAGGGAACGGGACCAATGGGTATGAAGCTGAAGAAAGTGCATCATACTCTTTGGTCCCGTTCACTGCCACTATAAAGCTCAGATGCATCAGGATATTTATTAATATATCTCTGATTGTGTTCTTCAATCTTGGCAATCTTCTTATAGCCTACGCCATCTTTATGTAGAGCAACAATTCTTTTTTTCAGATCCTCAGAGAGTTCTTTGCCATGAGGTGCCATGTCGAACTTCCAGTGACCAGTATTAGAGAGTGAGAGCGATAACACCAAATTTAACACACATGCTCCCCATTCACACCTGAGACCTTGTAACACTAACGAGTCACATAACACCGGGGAGAGAAAACGGCTAATTGGCCCAATTTGGACATTTTCACTTAGGGGTGTACTCACTTTTGTGGCCAGCGGTTTAGACATTAATGGCTGTGTGTTGAGTTATTTTGAGGGGACAACAAATTTACACTGTTATACAAGCTGTACACTCACTACTTTACATTGTAGCAAAGTGTCATTTCTTCAGTGTTGTCACATGAAAAGATATAATAAAATATTTACAAAAATGTGAGGGGTGTACTCACTTCTGTGAGATACTGTATATTCACGTATGTGTTTACATATATGACATTTGAACTCCACAGACACAGTCTTCAATATTATTAGTTGTGGCCCCCGCAAGTCACTCTTAATTTGCATAAAGTTAAACAATTCTAAGCTTTCTAAAGTCGCTGCATGGAAACACCTACGATCGCTGTTGCTGGAAGTCAGCAGCTCTCCATGGAAGGAAGGAAGGAAGGAAGGAAGGAAGGAAGGAAGGAAGGAAGGAAGGAAGGAAAGACAAATAAAAAAAAAAAATACTAAAATAAAAACAAATAATTGTATAAAATTGTTATATATATATATATATATATATATATATATATATATGCAACTAACTAAATAAATAAGTAAGCAAATAGATAGAAAGAAAGACAGAAGAAAAAGAAAGAAAGAAAGAAAGAAAGAAGGAAAAAAGAACGATGAAGTAATACAGAAATAAGACAAATTAAAAAAAGAAAATAAATGAAAAAACAAAAAACTATATAAAAATAATAAAACAAATACTAAATCACTAAATAAAAAGAAAATAAATAAGCAAGTTAATATATAAGTATATAAATAAATAAGCAAATAGAAAAAGAAAGAAAGAAAGAAAGAAGAAAGAAAAGAAAAAATACAGAAATAATACAAATAAAAAAATATTAAAATAATTTTTTTTTTTTTATAAAAATAAATATAAAATAATAGAACCAATAATAAATAAATTGTGAAAAGGAAAATAAGCAAGTATATATATATATATATATATATATATATATATATATATATAAGCAAATAATAAGCAAATAGAAAGAAACAAAGAAAAAAAGATAAAGTAATACAGAAATAAGACACATTAAAAATAAATAAATGAATGAAAAAAAAAACTTATATAAAAATAAATATATAACAATAATAGAACCAATAATAAATCACTAAATAAATTGTGAAAAAAGAAAATAAATAAGCAAGTAAATAATAAGCAAGTATAAATAAGTACATAAATAAGCAAAAAAGAAAGAAAGAAGATAATACACAAATAAGAGAAAAAATAAAATAAATAAAAAACAAATAATTACATAAAATAATAGAACCAATAATAAATCATTAAATTAATTGTGAAAAGAAAATAAATAAGCAAGTAAATAAGAAAGAAAGAAAGAAAGAAAGAAAGAAAGAAAGGTGTGTGTGCATTAGATTAAATGCAGAATAATGAAACGGTTCCCAAACTGATCTACTGCAGATAGATCAAAGTTGTGCTCTCCTCTCTCTCTCTTTCCTCCAGAACAAATGGAATATTGCAGACAGTTTATCATTCCAGCGATGAAAGCTAACCTAAACTCACACAATGACCCCAGACCGACGAGGTGTATATCAGTCTGTTTCTCTTCCCCTCTGGAGAGGAGAGTCATGCTGCGTGATTTTGGGTCTCCTCCTCGCTGATATCACTCCCCCACCCCCATCATCACCCCTAAACACACACAGCCAGGTTGTTCTCTCATCTCCTGCCAGGTTTTCGTAATAATCCTGCTATTCAAATTTCTGGAAGAGAATCTGTGTGTCTTCATTTGTGTGTAAGTGTATGCGTGACTTCGCAGCATTAAATGAACTCTCCAGAGGAATAAGATTAAGATACTGTCACAGATTCAGGAGAGAAACTTTTAGTGCATTATTAAATACAACATGGATAAATCATAAGATGAATGTGACATCGCTATGATGGACTATAATGTCTCATGACAGACGCTTGTGCAGATAAATAAGGAGATGAGAAAGTACCTCTTCTAAATGACAGCTGAAATTGGGCTTGAGAGCTGAAGTGGTACAGGAAATGAGAAACAAACTGTCTCTATTCAGTATGGGGCTATGAAATACTGTCCCATTACAGCGTCTCTGTCTATAGAACACAAGCTCTAATCACTGTCACTCCCTCCTCAATGTCTTAATAAACTGAAGACAGACACAGAGAGAGGGTCTGCTGGGATTTAACTGAATCTGAAACCGCTCATAAAATATGAAACATCAGAGCTCGCTGCTCCCTCTGAAAAATGGAACCGGCCAATTGCAAAAGCTAAAGAAACAAATAGAAGAAGAGAACATTGATAACATAAGGAAAGAAAAGGAAGAATGCTTCTCAGAGAGCATGCTGGGAGCTCTCAGTGGGGGGGTGGGACCAGAGGAGGGGTGGGGGATGGGCTTGTTTAATTGATGGATGTTTTGTCAGGGGCTGTGTGCATGATAATGAAGTCAGTTTTCAGAGACCATGTCAAGTTGAGGCCTTTATTAAACAGGATATTTACAGAAAAGTTAGAAAATTATTGCTGATTCTCATTACAACTAGAACTGGAACTGTGCAAATTCAACACTCTCATTGGAAACTCTCTGTGAACTTTTATCTGCATCAAAACGTTATTCTTGTTATCGAATGTAGCTGGTGTTTGCCTGTCTTTGAATGAGCACTGTGAGTGAGGTGGCCGGCATTCTCTCTCTCTCTCTCTGTGTGTGCGCGAGTGTGCATTTCAGTATTTTTGCTGGGTCCAGAAGCTGCTTATTTGGTCTTCTTTTAGTGTGGCTAGTAGCTTATTTTGGGCTTGTTTTGTCAGACTAGTTCACTAGCTTTTTCTAGTGAGATCTGGCAACACTGGCCATGGGATAGAAAAGAAGCTAATTTTCAAATTTAAATTAGATTTGGTTGTTTTCTTATCATGAAAATCTACTACAAAAATTCAGTTTAAAACTATAATGCTATCTGAACTACGAATAAAATAATCATAAACCATCTTAATATGTATTGTATATGATTTCTACACTACTGTTCAGAAGTTTGGGGTAAATAAGTTTTTTATTTTAAGAAATTAATACTTTTATTTAGCAACAATGCATTAAACTGGTATTTATAATATTACAAAACATTCTATTTCAACTTTTTATTCATCAAAGGATCCTGAAAAAAAAAGTATCACAATTTTAACAAAAATAGTTTTAACATCGGTAATATAATAAGAAACGTTTCTTGAGCAGCAAATCATCATATTAGTATGATTTCTGAAGGATCATGTGACACTGAAGACTGGAATAATGACTACTGAAAATTATTAATTGCCATCACAGGAATAAATTACATTTTTAAAATACATTCAAATAGAAAACAGTTATTTTTAAATTGTAGTAATATTTCACAAACATACTGGTTTTACTGTATCGCAGCCTTGGTGAGAAGAGACTTCTTTCTCTACCGATTCTAAACTTTTAAGCTGTAGTGTAAGTGGATGATTTTAATAACTTCAGCTTGTGTAATTTCCACTACAACAAACAATTTTGCAACTGAGGTTCTTGTTTACAAAAAAGACAGTAAATATGATCCCCTGAAAACTGAGAATGACACTGTGTTGGGAATTATCATGACTTAAGAAATAATGACAAAAATAAATTTGTCCATTTATAGGACAAAGATTAAAAAAAAATCACAGTTGAACACATTTCTGCACTTTGCATCATTAAAACACCAGATAATCTGGAGGTGAGAACTGATTTTCATGGGAATGTTGTTTTGGCGTTACAGCATAAGTCGCTAAGAGTGATGCTACCCTTATAAAACTAAACATTTGTTTATAAAAATGCTTCATTATTCAGTTGCTTCAGCTCAATTCTGATGTACTTGTTTTCCATTTTTACAATACCAATAGTCTAAAATCAGTTTAGAAAGAGTGACAGTGGCAAGAAAAAACTCCCTGAGAGCAGGGAAGAGATATGTCTGTTATGCTACAAAGCCACAAATAGTCATTGTTTATGGTCACCTGTCAGAATCACCCTGTCCTAAGTGCCCATGTGCATGTCAGTATCTGTGGGGGAACGTGGGCCAAGAAGAAGGTTGTAAGGGTTTAAACTCATGTTTCACTTTGTGTGTAATCTTGTGTGTGAGTAACGGCTGCATATTTATAAAGTTGTGTTGATTTAGTGCGCTAAGAATGTGTACATGTGTGCATGTATGTATGATTTAGTAGTCAGGTCACGGACAGGTGAGACCCTACTCTGAGTAAGACGAGTCAGACAGGTGCAGTTTGTATAGAGCTGTTGTCTTTGACACAGCAGGGTGTATGTGTGTGCGTGAAACGGAGGAATGTGTTTTGATAAAGATAGCTGTAAACAGAGATAACCTGTCACTTGCCTGTCTACACACACACATACACATCTGGAATGTTTGCAGTTAACCATGTAAATTACATTACAAGGCAAACTAAAATTACACATTCAGCTTGGATATATTTCCAGAAGCTTGACATTAATGTAATTATTCCCACATCTCTTGCAGCATGTGCAATACACACACTTGCCCGGCTGAGAGCGATATACGGACTGAAATTGCGGGATATTTTTGAGGTTCATCACGTTGCAGCTGTGAGATGACCTTGGTATGTTTTTTTCCAATGTGCATTTGTGTTCTGATTTTAAATCAGTTTATAATGACATAATGGCATAATGACATAATGGAGGTCATACGTTTCCACTGAACGGCCAAGTGACAACAGCCATGCCAGAATCCGCTGCACTCAATTAGCGGTAAACACTTAAGAGTGAGCACGATTAAACCGTATCGTATGAGATTTAAACTTTAGACTACTGTAAGTCTACTCAAACGCATCTATGCTCATCCACACACTCCCACACCTGAACAAACACACAGATATCCACACCTGCAAACACACACATAGACACAAGAATTTTGGGGTCTTTTTTCAGGCATGCTAACCTTTTCCCTGACCTTCAAGGCTACATTTGGATGTCTGGATATTGTCCTTCCTCTACAAGACTTTAATAACAGAAAGCATAATAGCTCTTACAAACACACACTCACCTACGCAGACACAATTATACACACACACATATACTCAAAAAGGCAGCATACAGACCTCAGGATGTTTTATATTTCTCTGTTTTGGCTACTTGACATTAGCTATGCTGCGCTTTTGTTTCAGCATGCATGCTGGACAAATGTGTCCATTTTCATAAAAACTTTTTAACCTCATGTTTCCCACAGTCGTGGACAACTTTTAGGTCGCGATTTTTAAGGCCCGGAAAAGTAAAAATACACTGTTCTACTTATACTCAGCTCTAAAATTAAACAGCTAAAAATCCTTATCCAGAGCTGAACTAATCCTTATATGTAATCCTGTAATTTTCATCAGGTCTTGTGGGAATATATTAAGTTTGGGGTCAAACAAGTCTCTTATGCTGATAAGTAAAACAGCAATATTGTGAAATATTATTACATGTTTATAAATGTTATAAATGTTTTCTATTGTATAAGTGTTTTGTTATAAATGTTTTTTTTTTTGTTGTACCCCCGTTTCAAATTGTAAATTTTGTTATAAATGTTTTCTATTGTAATATACATTTTTGAATGTAATTTATTCATATGATGGCAAATTTTCAGCAACAATTACTCCAGTCTTCAGTGTCACATGATCCTTCAGAAATCATTCTAATATGCTGATTTGCTGCTCAAGGAACATTTCTGTTCAGTGTCGAAAACAGTTGTGTGGAAAGCTGCACTACACACACATCTAAGCTGAATCTAAGCTGAAAAAAAAGAAGAAAAATTAACACCACCCCACATCCCACCACTACTCTGATGAGTACAAGAAGAAGAAGAAGAAGAAGAAGAAAAACCCAGATGTTTTCTCAATTAAGAAAACACAACAATGCAACCACAGTTCTTATCTATCACTGTCAGGCACACACAGATGGAGTGAAGTTTGATGAAGTCATCACTCAAACACTTAGATAGTTTACCAGCTAATTCAGGATTAGCATTCAAATGTCAGTCAGAGTAATGAGAGAAACAGCTTAGCATTGCGACATCATTAGGCTTCCTAACTATTCACTTCATTCTCTCTCTCTCTCTCTCTCTCTCTCTCTCTCTCTTTCTCTCTCTCTCTCTCTCACACACACACACACACATAGATGAGCCAGTCAGAGGTTGAATGCCAATTCACAGGATTCTACTTCCCAATAAGGTACATTCTTTACTAGGAAAGATACACGAAAGTACATGGTTTACGCATTATAATAATGACCTTTTTGTCACCTACTGTTTATGTTTACATGTCTGTGTTAGCATGTAGCTAAATTCACAACCTTAAAATTCATTATTACTTCACTTTTAGGTTTATTCATTTAACTCTTGGTTTATGGTGCCTTTCATCCTCATTACCTGCCATATTTCTGGGCAAAAAAAAAAAAAAAAAAGAATGTGTGCATACTGTTTCTCTTCTTTAGCGCAAAATTGTTGGGGGAAAAATTAGCGACAAAACTGTACCGAGATCTGGGATGCTCTAATCGTAATTTTGTCTACCATATAGAATAGTATGCATAGTGTTCATCAGTGAGAGTCTGATTTGCAATAATCACATCTCAGCCCTTTGAGTAACTAAACCTACTAACTAAAGCTTCTTAGCGGGCCAAAAACAAAGCTTTTAATATGAGTTACGGTCCACATCAGTAATACATCTGTCCAGACAGAGACAGAAAGAGAGAGGGCCGGTGATTAATCCAACTGTAGTTGTCAGTGATGTTCAGTGAGATACCACAGGTCACGAGTGGGTTCATATCATACCCTCTTACTCCCTTTTCTCCAGTGTTCCTCCTCCTATTTCAGTGATCCACCTTTCCACATCCTCCTCCTCCCACCCTCCCTCTCTGTGTCCTTGGTGAGCACTGAGGCGTGACACTGTGTGTTTGACCTCAACAGAAGTATATTCTAAGTACAATAATTCAAACCTCAATCTATCCTCCTACATGCACCGCCCAACATTCATTACTCTGATTTAATAATTACATTACAAAATCAAAGAGTAAAAGATGATAAACTCGCATTTAGAGGGAGGAGGTAAATGAAACTCAGGTGGTCACATTTTAACAAGACAGCTGACTGTTGTACATTACAAACATAAGACTACATTAACCATTAACCATGAGTATAACTACATTATCTATTAACTATACATTACAAACTTGACTCTACATTCAATGATCAACTGCAACCCAACATTACATCATAAGTTTGGGGTCAGTTATTTTTTCTTTCTGAAAGAAATGAATACTTTTATTCTGAAAGGAAGCATTAAATATATCAAAAGTGACTGTGAAGACATAACATGGCAAAATATAAAAAAAAGAATCCTGAAAACTGTTTTACATAAAACTATTTTCAAAATTCATAATAATAAGAAATGTTTCTTAAGCACCAGCTTATTAGAATGCTTTCTGAAAGATCATGTGACACTAAAGACTTGAGTAATGACTGCTGAAAATTCAGCTTTGACAATATTACTGTTTTATGTGTTTTTATCAAATAAATTCAGCCTTGGTGAGCATAAGAGACTTCTTTTAAAAACATAAAAAAATTTGTATGACCCCAAACTTTTGAATAGTAGTGTATATGTAACTCTACAAAAGTACAATATATCTGTGAAACAACTATAAAAATAAACACTAAGCTAAAAATAACAAATTTATTATAATAAATCCCTCTAAAAGAAATCTGGCTCCCATAATGGCTCCTTCACAGGAAGGAAAGCAGTCAGATCGCTGCTTTCCTTTAACTTTCCGTTACCATTGATTGGATGGATATAAATATCCATATGACCTTAGATTTGCCCTTTTCAGGTCAAACACACAATCCAGCATACCTTAAATAGGCAGATGAAAGCTATAATGCCAAAAAAACTGACATTTTATGACATCTATGAGAAATGACATTTTCATATTGTCTCTTTGCTAACTGGCATGACTTAAAAATAGATTGTTAACATCAGTAGTTGCATGAAGCAATCTGTTAACCTCGCCCCGCAGTCACTGGGCACTTTATTTAAAGACTATCACAACTCCAAAGTGACTCTCGCTCATAATATTTTTACATGACATTCATATGTAATAGTTTTTAATCTGTATAAGGCTGTAAAATTACACTGAAAATGTTAAAAATTGCTTCATTTTGGCAAGTGGCAAATACATGGCTTTTCAGATAAAAGTACTCACAAAAAAAAAAAAAAATCTATAATAAGATTTCTGAACTTCATAAAATTATAAATATGAGTCCATCTGAGTCCAATTAGTAATTTCATCATTTGCTAATTCATGAAGCATTGATGAAGTCAAAACAAAGCAATATACATGCGTTCATGGTACTCTGATGAAAAAGCAAACACGCATTTTAACGTAGACCCCCCCAAAAAAAAAAAACAAGATTGGCAGATACTCAGGTAAGGAAGAAAGAGAAAGGGATGGTACTTTAAAAAAGAATGAGGGAGAGAGAAGGGCAATTTTGCCCTCTTTAAAAGAGGGAGTGTGTGCGGGGATGGGCAGTAGTAAATAATGTCTGACCAGGCAGACAGCAGCAGATAAAGTGCCTTTATCTGGACAGAGGAATTCTTGTGTTTGAACACACACTATACATGTTCCCACAATGTCACACACACTCCTACCTGTCACTCAGAATGATTGATGTGTATTCCGGCACTCCCAGGCCTTTGATAGGGAGGGGAAGAGGCGGGGCAGTGGGAGGGGGGCCGGCTCAATCTGTGACATCTGTCCCCTCACTTCTGGAGAACAAGAGAAAAACACACATGAACAGTCTGAAATATGCACATTCTGCATTTATTTGCTTCCTAAAAACTGTTGTTTAGAGACGAACTTGTGTTAAAAATGTGTAAATGTGGTTCAGGAGCTTCTTCGCCGGGTAAGCTCACATCTCACTAGCAAAACTATACCGACAAAGCAGCTCAATTTGAAAAGGCGAACTACTTTTCCCCCCTTTCTCACAAAAAAAAAAAAACAACAAAAAAACATACGCTCTCTCTCACACACGCACGCACCTAAATCCACAGCTGAGAGGCAGTTCAGCTCCATTTACTTACACACTGTGCCACTTAGACACGCTTTACTGCACCCACTAATGAACACATAGAGGCTCACACACACCACGAACAGAGTGGGGTTAATGAACGACAGGGTCCTTTGCTTGCTTGGCACCTTTAAGCTTGTGAACATAATTGGCTTGTATTGTATTTCAGTCTCGTTAGAACAGAAACCTCAGACACAATACGATTTTAGAGCACTTACAAAAAATTCAGAGCAAGTTTTTGGGAGTTGTGTTTTACAGAAATTTCATTTCACGCAATCCTCGGACACCATATCTGTAGTCAGAGAGTCTAGACAGTTCTAAATAAGGTATTTTTGTACTTGTCGTAATGTTTAAATTCTCAATATTATTGCAGACATTAGAAAACATAGTTTTGCTGAAAGGGAGATGCAGGGTTTATTTTTAACCCCACCAAATCTTTCGGTAAGCGGTGGAATTTCAAAACACGACTGTGTGTGCAAATGTTGAGTGAGTGATGTTAGTCCATTCTTATGAATATAGGAGTTTTGTTCACTGTCATCTTATATCGTTATGTGCGCGCACACACAAAAAACCATTTGAGGAGTTCACGGCCGGCATGGTGGGGTTAGAAATGAATGACAGGTGCTAAAGAAACAGGACAGTCGTTAGAGCTCAAGTTACAGAAGACACACACATGCTCATTTGTACAGACACGCACTCAAAATCACACTCTCATTAAAATATATACACAAACGCACACGTGCACACTGAAAAATGTTCTTTTACACACGCTGTGAAATCGTCTCCAGTGTGAAACCATTGCGTAGCACATAAAACATCACAGTTATCTGTAATGTGAAAAGAGAGGGTGATGTAATTCACATTGCTCCCTCAAAACAGCCATTCGCAATCACATCAGTTTCTTTCATGATAATATCTTATCTATCACTATAGCTGCAGGCAACACTACAGAAACAGAACAGAGAGAAAGAAAAGAGGAGATAATTCTGACTGATATCTGTAACCAGACATCTCAGTGCCAACGTATTGGGCTGTATACAACCAGATTCACTCAAACACACAGTTACAGAATAATTACATCAGATGTCTAAGCTAATACCTGCTGGCTGATATGTGACCATCTTTAAAAACGGAAACAAAATGACACACACTAGATTTTCCCAAATTCCTCTAGAGATATAGGAAGCTAGAGAGAGAGAGAGAGACAGAGAGAGAGTGAGAGAGAGAAAAAAAATATTAAATTACAAAGGAATTCTGGATAATTGTGTGTTGAGAGCAGTGTTCCGCTTTCTGTTCTCTCTCTCTCTCTCTCTCTCTCTCTCTCTCTCTCTCTCTCTCTGTGTGTGTGTGTTCATTTGTTTATTCATGAACTGAGCAGTCAGTCTGCCGTGGTTTGAGAAGCTATAAACTAATAGATTTTTAATGATCAGTGAAGAGCATTTCATCATGCACTATCATTAAGCATGAAACACATGTTAATCCTTCTTATTCTTGTATTTCTCTGGACAGAAAAGTACATATCTGTGGAAACAGCTTGTGTAAACAATGAAACATGCAGTAGACCAACAGAATACAACTGAAATTAAAATATAATAATAGCCTTTTTCCTCGTCACACACTGCATTCTTGATTGATTATCAAATGACATTGTAAAAACCATTTAAAACAATGTTTAAGTCTATTAAACCTGACTGAGATTATGTATTATACTTAAGTATGAAAAGATTGTAAATTATAAAAACGTTTAGCATAATGTATTACTTTTGTTTTAAGTTTAATGTTAACAATTCTAAACAAAAATGATAGAACACTAATTTAATTAAATTGGCACTGTTTTTATGCCACCTATACTGAAACTATACAGTGACTGTTAATTTAACTTGTTATAACCAGATTCAATCCCTTAACCTTTCTCTTATTCACCTTATGATCTTTTTTTTTTTTTTTTCTCTGTGTAAATATTTTTAATGGCATAAATATGACTTAACATATCCCCTCATACACCAAAACCTTGACAGATTACTTTGCCGACAACATTTCAAAAGAAACCACAAATAAAGCTAATTATGCTAAAACTGAGGAATGAAAGACTGGAAGATCTGCGTAGGTTTAGCCATGACACAATGCAACAAAAATCTCCCTGTTGAGACGTAAAACTATTACCCAGCCGACTCTGTATCTGAACTGAATGCAGATCTGTGGTTTAGAGCAACCTGCAAGCCGAGGTTAAAGGTTATTGATCGGTGATTGATCGGAATCCTGTCATGTTTAAATGGAGTATGTAAGTGCAGCGTAGAGTCCATTAGAAATACATTATTTAAGAGTCAGGAAAGATGATCAAACTTGAGACACGGACACTCGTACAATGACATGAAATCAATACTGGATCCATTTGCTGAACATAATGGGTTTTTTAAACAATCATTAAGGGCACTTAACACGACTTTTATTTAGTACTTGATACATGCAAGCACACACACACACACACACACACACACACACACACACACACACACACACACACACAGATGCACACACACATTTTTCTCTTTCTCCAACCTGTTGTCTAAGAACAAAGGTAGTAATGTGTGTGTGTGAGCACCACTGTCAGAGTGGAAATGAAGATCCGTCACAGTCGCCACCACAATTTCACGCCAAGTTTACCGGTTCAGACACGCACGCACACACTTATTCAAGCATACTGACACACAGAAGTTTTCTGAACCCACTGCTCACCGTGACAACCAGATCATCTGCCTATGGCAGTGTTCCCAGATACACATACTCATGGAGGACTGGCACACCGCATGCAGGTCCATGAGCACGTGTAGGTGTCTAGTTTTGCCAATGCTTTTTTAACTAGCCTGTATATGCATGTGTAGGTGTGTGTCTCTTTTCAGCCGAGCAAATGTTTTTGTTGTAATGCTGTGTTCTCAGTGTGTTGAACTGGGTCTATCGGGGGCTTTCTGGGTGGGGCAGTGTTGGATTGTCATTCATGATTCCCTACTGACTAGTGTAGGATAGAGAGAGAATAAGAGAGAGAAGTGTGTGTGCTGGAGCGGGGGGTTTGTGTGAAATTGGTCTATTATCTGCTTGAATATTCCATCAACACCCTCCTGAGTTCCTCCATTACAGTCATTCCACCTCCTCGTCATCACACACATACACTCACCTTCCCCAGTGAGACTATTCCAAAACATTGTTTAGTTAATCTACTGTATTTTGGACCAAAACCAAATTCAACATTACACAATGTAAGGCCTTCGCCCACATGAACATGTACAAACACATGCACCTTTATACACATGCAGACATGAATGCTAACTTAGCTTAACAAACAATGATATCAATTAGTAATATAAGAAGGAAATGGAAGAGTTCATAAGGGCAGAGTCACATTAAGCCACCATCACCATCACCACCCAATTGACTTTATCCAAACTTTTTGCTCCAAACTTTTTGCTGCCAAATGCTCAGACTTTAACACTCAAGCATGTGTGCACAGGAAAACAGGGTTTACAGATTGACTGTATGTGTGTACTACACACACTGTGTTTGAAAGCTGAATCTATTAGTAAACATTGAAATGAACATTATAATGATAAAAATTCAAATTAAAAACTACAAATCTGCTACGTGATCTTAAACGCAATATAATGTCATCTAAATGATCATGATATATATATATATATATATATATTATATAATATATACACACACACACACACACACACACACAAACGTTTGGTGTCTGCAAGATTTATTGAAATATATTAATACCTATATTCAGCAAGGACGCATTGACTTGAATGAAAAGACAGTATTTTATGTTACAAAAGATTTATATTTCAAATAAATGCTGTTCTTTTGAATTTTCTAATCATCAAAGAATCCTGAAAAAAAAAAAAAAATGTAACATGGTTTCCACAAAATAATTCAGCAGCAACACTGTTTTCAACTATATAATAATAATAAGAAATGTTCCTTGAGCACCAAATCATCATATTAGAATGATTTCTGAAGGATCATGTGACACTGAAGACTGGAATAATGGATGCTGAAAATATCCATTGCCATGCCATCAGAAAAATAAATTACATTTTTATATATTTTATATATTATACATTTGTATTTTTTTTATATAAATCAATAAATATTTTATTTTATACTATATATAATATATACGCATGTATGTATGTGCTTATAAACTTTGTATGCAAAGTCCAAAGTGCTTATGTGTGGGTCTGTGTGTCCACGTGTTCTTTAGGGTTATTAGTAACTGTGTTCAGACCGCAGTGTGGACATATTAGTGAATAGCTGCTGACAAATGCATGACAGTAATTTCTTCTTGGGTGTGTGTGTGGTTTTGCTCTCTCTGAGCTTGTTGCTACGAATATTTCAGTTTAGGCAGTACTAAACGTCAGATCATCTCAGATACACAAAGAGCACATTAAAGCAAAATGAGAGGAAAAAGAGGGCGTATGACTGGCTGAAAGGTCTTAATAATAGTCAGATTAAGGTGGAGAACTATATTTAGCTCTGTGTACTGGTGAAATAAGAAAAGGTCAGATGTTTGTACTTAAGCAAAAGGACATGGAAACATTATTACACACAAAACTACAGAAAGGATTACACAGAAAACACCAAAAACATGCCTCTGCTAACTACTGTAAAAGTTATCTATCTAAGAAAACAAACTCCTCTTTCTGCCAGAGCTGATGACGTTCAGCCTTAAACGGATCACATGACTGCATATATCATTTCTAAATGTGTGGCTGGTCTTTCAGACCTGATCTAAATGTGGGTAATGAATAAACTGACATTTCACACACACACAAGAGCTCAAAGAGTAAAAGCTACAGCACACTCATGTTATCTAAACAAGCCAGAGGACTAACCCTTCTCAAGACATATGGCTCTCTGAAAAACCACACACACACACACACACACACACACACACACACACACACACACAGACCGGTTGTATAGTAGATTGACAGGACACCATATGTCACTCAGAATCACATCTTACTCAGGGAGGAGGACACACAAATTAGCCATAGACCTGTAATTACACAGTTTTGCCAGCAGCCCTGGGCAACTTAAATGATTAAGAAATAAACAAGCTTAACTTTGACTCACTTCATATTTTAATTTGTTGTACAGTATATTCTAACTATATGGTAGTGTTCTACTGAAACAACAACAAAATAAAAACTAAAAAGTCCAAAAAAAAAGGAAATCATTTACAGTTAGAAATATTAAAATGATTTTTTATAGCCGATAGGGGGCGGTATTGACTACAGAAAGGATTAGCGTTATCTTTGTTTGACCATCAAATATCATTAGTGTCACTCTCTTGAATGTCTTTGGGATAATGATCCTAAATCTGTTATTAAACGCTTATACGGTGAAGACCCGTGTTTTCAGCTGTAAGCCGTAATGTGTTGTGAATGTAAAACAGACTTACGTATTCAAATGACTCCAGAAGTTCAATTGTGATGCGAAAATTATAAACTGAGAGGGGAAGAGGGGAAACGAAAAGGCAACATAAGAAAAACGTACGGAGGAGTAACCATAGTAACAAGCAGACTGTCTCTCTATACAATGTCTAAAGAAAACATTCATTTGCGGCATAGTAAATCTGCACAAAAAAAAAAAAAAAAAAAAAAGATGACAGTGGGTATCTTAAACTCAACTACTTTTTCAAAAACGTCTTATCTTTAAAAGAATGACTAGACTAACTATACATTTAAAAAAAAAAAAAACATCAGTCTTGCAGATGAACTTCTCCGAAACTCGCTGTACACAGAGGGACACCATGTTGCGACGTCGTCCTAAACGTGCGCTTTGATTGGTCCGTTTTTGAACGGGGCGGGGTTTAGCAGCTCGGTGGGAGTGGAGGTGATGGATCGCGAGTCACTGCGCTGTGAACGGTGTGCGGGACTGACTGTGGAAGCACCGGATCCACGGTCGAGCGCCGAACAACTCTAAACAAGATCCAAGGCTAAAAGACGCGTCATTAACTCGCCGAGGAAGCGAGTAAAGCGCCGAACTGCTGGAGTTTCCCCATCTGTTTATATCATTGAGACGAAACTGTGTGCTCTTTTTGGCACACGAGCCAGCAGCGGACAGTAGCTGAGATCCCGTCTATCAGCATGCACTGAACCGCCAGATTATACAAAATAAGAAGCCGCAAAACTCGGGAGTTTACTTTTCGTGCATTTTTTGAAAGAGAATCCAAATGGAATTGGACAGATATTTTTGGCAGTCCTGCGACTGACAGTTAAGCTTTGTTCCTGGACACTTTGAACATGGATTTAGGTCGGTAAATTTCGGACAAAAACTGTTGCATATCCAAAGCTTATCTCTATGATCTGGGATCAAAAACGAAAGGAGTCTAGTTTTAAATCTGACACATGATCAGGACCGGATTTGTTCACGCACCCGAACCCCAACACGGGATTGATGGTCCTTATACCTGTGTTCATGTCACTCACCCCCTATCTGGCGTGATTTGACCTTTTGTAAGGCTACTAGCTCACTAATAGATGAGTACAATAAAACAGTCACGCGCTGCCGTCTACCTAAGTGCAAGGTAGCAGCGATTTTGGTAATAGAGAAACGTTGGCCCAGAATCCGCCTGTGCAACGTTGTGCGACACCTTTCCCCCTCCAGGCAACGCTAGAAAAATTGGATTTGGAAGTTGAGCCATGGAGCCCCTCCGCTTGGACGCCTAACCTACTCTTTTGCATGTGGTTCGGTAACCCGGAGTACAGTCGATCGAAAGGATCTTATCTTCTTGCTAGCTTGTGTCTCTCTCAGAGAACCCTGTAAGATGGCTGGAAGTGACGGCTCGTGGAAATATTACCTCTGGATTCTGACAGCCATGTGCAGATATGCGTTACCCGCAGCCAAATCACTGGAGTCTGTCGTGTGGAATTCACAAAATCCCAAGTAAGTGCACGAGCGCGTGTTTAAAATCCCTTAGAAAGAGAAATGCATCATAGTCTCAAATTTTAGTGATAGTACCAGTTCGACTTGTATTGATCATGAAATAGACATACAGTTTGAGCAATCCGATCTGAAAAGCTCCGTTACTCTTGTCACGGCTCGCTCTCCGGCACGATGACATGAAAGCTCACGTTGAGCTCGAGCCTGAAGTGACCGTGCAAGCGCGCGCGCTCTCCCGGGATATAACACACAGCTGTCATACTCCACCGCCGCATCTCATCAACTCGCAAAATCCCTTGTTGAGCGGGGATTCGACAATAATTTCACACTAGTACAACTTCGTTAAATGTTTATGCGAAATGTCGTAGTTTTTTTTTAAAGAATCTCTTGTTCTTTTTAAACTACGAATTCGGATACACAAATTTAACATGTGGCCTTGACGCGGGCCTCATTTCTCCGTACAGTACTTTTAAAAATTAGAAATAGACCTGCTACTGTTCCTTGTTGTTTTTTAGCACGAAACTCTCTCTCTCTCTCTCTCTCTCTCCTCTCTCTATCGGCGTGTCCATCTTTTCTTCTTTTCCCTGGAGAGGCGAGGCGAGCTGACTCTCCGCCACCGGCCTGCCCAAATCCCGGCGGCCCGGTGGCTCTTTACGCCTGTCATATTGCTCAAATCAGAGTTGTGTCGAGAGAGTTAATAGGTTTTTAAGCAGGGGTTTCCTAGACGCTCATAAAGTCTCTCTGATTGCAGCTCATAAAACGTTCTAGGGAGCGTCCAACATGTTTACTTAACCTGAATAATGGCTCGAGACGCCACTGAAGCCTGACTCAACAGAATAATAAAGAAAGCTTTTTGTTTGAGTTTTGCATTTGCAAAAAAAGTTAAGTAACGTTAGTTTTTTTTTTTTTTTAAATCCATATCGTAACTAAAACGATATTTTTTTTTTGTTAGTTGACTAACATGATGGTTTGTCCTTGTTTTTAGCCTTTGTGTGTAGTGTGGAATACTGGTTGTATCTCAAAACCTAATTGGTTGCCTACCCTGCCAGCAGTTTTTGGGCATCTAGACAGCATATTGGGCACCATAGGCTCGTCTTGGTAGGCAGCTCAAAAGGGTTTGAGACACAGCCGCTGAGTTATGAGCGTAAACAGGGGGGACAGGAATAGTGCACATGTGTTTTTCATCTCGAGGGGAATATTTTAATTAAGGAGTCGCTCGGTTGGGCTTGTAAAAGATGAGCAAAAAACTTGAAAACTTTAGCATGTGAGAACCCGAGGGTCGACGCGAAAACATAAATTGTGCTTTTAAAACTAAAACCGCACTGTGACCGTAAATTACGAATGAACATAAATTTATGTTTTTGTTTTTTCATTTTTAATGTTCTCATGCGAAAAGGAAGGAAAATGCGAAAACTAAACAGTTTACTGCTTAGAAATTGGTAACATTTTATAAAACTTTAAATTAATATTGTTAAACATTACTACATTATATAATGCTTAACAGATCTTTAGTTAATTCACATCTAAACAGTTAGAAATGTTTGGTCCACATTGTGGACCATTTATGAATCAACTATAACTATATCTGTTAAGCACTGTATAAAGTTTTAAATAACTTTTTTTAAAGCTATAGGCTACTTAATGAAGTTTTACTAAAATTAATGGCGTTCCTTAATTCAGACATTACATATATATTTTATATTTAGCCTATTACTTTTTAAATTTTGGTATTTTTTTTTTTATATGTTGAAAAATAATAAATTTTTCTACATGCAAAAGCACATAGGCCCTCAAGACTAAGATTATAGAAAATTAATGTTTCTAATGTTTTTTTTTTTTTTTTTTTTTACTTTAATTTTATTATTGTACATAGGAGCTAAACCCATTACAGAGACGTAAAAAATCAGCAACATTTGAGCTTTTTGTCTTGCGAGAGAATTTCAGATCAGTTGCTGGAGCCTCTCTGTGTAACTCGTTGAAGCAGCTTTGAGCTCCACGGCACAGCAGATGCTCAAACTGGCCTGGTCTGTTTTATCACAGTTGCTGCATGTTGTTTTAAGTACTTAATGTTTATTTACTTACAGAATGTGTGTATGTGTGTGTATGTATGCACCTGTGCATGAGCATGGGTGTTTTTAGTTACAGGTTCAGAGAACCTCAAAGTACATTGAGAAGAATCGACTTTGAAAGAGTGTGTGAAGTCGAGAAAAAAGAATATCAGAAACTTTTGTTAGTGATTGTTTTTACGAGTTTTACGAGAGACGTGTCTGCATATCTCAATCCCACATCTCATTAAAACACAGCACAATAACTCAATACACAGGCTGAATTGGTCGTTGAACGCAAAGATTATCCTAAGCACTCTCATAAAGACATATGGGCCTCAGGCAAACACACTCTCTGCAGCGGACATATGGGAGCGTCCACAACCACTAAGTCCAAGTCACCCTTTAAACCTCTTACCAGACTCTCAGCAGTAAGGCCATCATACACACACACTCACACACACACACACACACGGCTCTCTTACCCATAATAATGTGCCATTTGTGTTTTAGGTCGGACTTCTCTAAGACTGAATGCGAAATATAATTGAAGGACTGTAAAATTAGAAAAACTCTGGCTGCGTTCTCCACCCCTCAGCACTCTTATATTTATATCAGCAAAACGCAAAGTTTACTGAATGCTGAAGCTACCGCTGCGTTTTCTCTGGAAGAAACATTTGGTGGAACAAGAGCTTCACTGATTTATTCTGTTGACACAATTATGTAAATTTAATTACTTCTAGACACAACTACACATACTCGCTCACGCACAGACTTACTGCTGGTTTCAGATGTATAATTCTGTTCCTATCTGCATGGTTCACAGCTATAATTTGGACTGAGAAAAATGTAAAAGCGACACCCCTCCCCTCCCTTCCTCTGCCTTGAGGGAAGAAAAGAGAAGTAGATTCTGCTGGGAATAGAGAGAGCGACAGACAGAGAGAATAAAGTAGCTAATCATTGGGACAATTATCACATTGAGGCAGAGATTTCAGGTTATATCTTATTCCTTTAATGTGTCACACACTATACACCCAATCAAACACACATAAACAACAAAATGAGGACTCTCTTTACTTCCCAGTTACATCATCAAGTTCTTCTAGTTACAAATTAATATAATTTTACATTCAAGTTCTTGGCAGCCACTCGCTTATCAAGAAAACACTCTAGCTGTTTAGAAACAATTTTCTGATAAACGACTGCAAATTAACTACATTTCTTTTGGCTTTTGGATGTTTTAAGAACAAAGTAAGAGGGAATCCATGATATATGTATGAATGTGCCTGTGTGTTTTGGCTATATTCCAGTGCTAAGGGAGGAGATGAGGAGCTAATTGGAAATCTGTCTCTCATTAGCTCAAAAATGCTACTGAAGTACCTTACTTATGTGTGTGAGAGTGTGTATTCAAGCGTACAAGTTCGTTCATTTACCCAACACTCTGTGGTGCACAATTAGTCTTAATCAGCAACTTCTATGTGCACATATAACTGACTAAAGCAGCAGTTAAACATCCTGTTTAGCTCATGAACACTCTTTAAAAATTAAAAAAAAAAAAAAAAAAATTGCCTGAAAATTGTGATTTTCTTTTCCACAACAAAACAATGTTGTTCTGGACCCCATTGGCTTAAATTGCATGGACAAAAACAATTGAAACATTCTTAAAAATATCTTATATGTGCCACGCAGACAAAAGTTTGGAAATGACATGAGTTTTATTAAATGATGAAACCATTTTCTAGCAGTTGGTCTTGGATTTTCAAGAAATAATTACAGAATAAAAGAGAATGAAGCAAGAAAGCATATGATGTTGGCCAGACTCAAACCTGCGTCCCTGTGAACGATTCCAACCTGTTGCGAACACACTCTCTAACTGCTTAGCCGCGTTTAAAATGTAGAAATTTCTGAAAGCAATTTTTTTGGGGGTCTGAAAAACTGATTATTATGACATGAAAAGACATTAAATGACCTTTGACCTGCTCAAGAATCATGTTGGTCTCAACTGCGATCAAAGAAACGGATTCGTGTGTGACTGTTCGGGATCATTTAGGACATGTTTGGGCATATATTCAGTCATACACAGCAGTAATAATTATTCTCCGAGTCGTGCTACTTTCAATCATGTGTCCGTGTGAATTTACGAGTGTGTACACTTGAATGTGTGCGTGTGTTTGTGTATGCATGAGTTAGTGTGTGTGTATGTCATGATCAGTGGTGTTATAATAGGAGTTGACAGTGAGGAGATTAACTCTGTCAGAGTTTCAATATGTTGAACAGCAAGAGAGGACTCACGCAGACTCGCGCACACACTTCCCTCTGTCTCAGCCGGCATTTCCACAACAGACCTGTTCCTCTCTGAAGTGTGTGTGAAGTGGCTTTTGTTCCAACGTTGATAGCATTTCACGGTGTTGTGGATGTTTATGTGTATGTGTGTGTGTGCGAGTTTCGTTCTGTTAATGTCATATCCTGAGAGTCTAACAATGTGACGGCTATAACCATGTACATTTTAACGGGGATTCAGTTTGCAACTTAAAACCGTATTTCTATAGTCGTTATATAACAGAGAGAGAAAGCGAGAGGGGTTGGCATGAAACCTAATTTTTATTGTACATCCATGTGTGTGTGTGCATGGGGAGGGCTTCATTAACAACAGTGCTTAAGTAACAAACGCACATTGTCTGTCCCTGACCAAGCATGACCGCTGGGCTCTCACAGCCTCCTCAAACGGCTCTCACACGCACAGACGCGCTCCGAGCCTAGCGCCCGTGTTGTTTTAAGGACTGTAATGTTTGTAGTTGTAGGGTCTGTTGGAGCACACGACGGAAGAGAAGCAGTGGCAGCTGCTGGGGGGCGGGGGGTGGGTTTACTTAGATATACTTTGGGGACAAAATTGTCCCCAGAAGTTAGCTAAATTTGACAAAACCTCCCACTGGGGTCTAGGACTTCCTTAGAGGTCAAAATCATTCATAAATAAAGCAAAAGTAAATTTGTTTTGTTTTGTAACTGAAAAAAAGGCTAAAAGTTTTCTAATAGGGTTTGGGTTATGGTCAGTCTGTTGTAATCATAATTAGCTTTATTTATAAACAGTAGAAGTCTGTGCCAGAAGTCTTTGTTTAGATACTGTGTTTAGATGTCTGCTAATTTTTTTAAAGCAATAGCTCACCCCAAAATGAATTTTGTCAGCATTTTCTCACCCTCATGTCATTCCAAACCTATGACTTTTTTTCGTCTGTGGAACGTAAAAGATATTTTGAGAAATGTCTTTTTTTTTTTTTTTTAATCCATACAGTAGAAGTCAGCAACCAAACGGTAAGCAAAACTGTAACAACATGAGTTAGAGTAAATAATGACAGAATTTTCAGTTTTGGGTGAACTATCCCTTTATGGTGGTTTCTTAGGTTCATGAACATGTTAATCATGATATATATCGGAGTTTCATAGGAGAATACCATCTGATAACATCGCCATATTGTACCGCCACATTACTTTTTTGTAAACAACCTAAACCTTTTGTAAACAGTCCCACTATACTTCCTCCTTTGTCCTGTCTTTTACCCTGTACCACCAAAACGACGCTATTGTGTATTTTAACTCGTTTCAGAGGATTTCATTACGTTACCCAAGGCCTTAACTTCTAGGGTTACAATGAGAATTCAGACATCATTTACTCACCTTCTTGTCCTCCAAACTTTTCGTCTTCTGTGGCACACAAAGTGTTTTTTTTTTTTTTCCAGAATGACCAAGCTGCAATAAAAGCAGACACTGATTTTTACCCTCAGGCTTCAGTAATGGCAAAAGAACAACAAAAGTATAATAAAAGTAGTCCTTTTTACTCTTTTGCTGTATTCCAAGCCTTCTGAAAAAATGTAATAATTTTGTATGAGGAACAGACTGAAATTTAAGTCGGCTTTCACTGAAAAACCTCCCCTCCTCCTAAACACTCAAATATCTTTTACACATTTAAACATTCAAAATTTCCTGCCTCAAGACACACCAAGTTTGAATGTATCTTTTTGAATGAGATTTGAGAGCCAATAATTTGTCTTTGTTCCCGACACAAAGCTGTCGCGTGGAATATAGTGCGAGTCAAATGCAGTGATTTTTTTTTTTTTGGTGATTTTTGGATTCAATTATTGTAGCTGTACATTCATCCATCTCTTAAGATTTTTATGTAATATATAATAAAATATTTAATATTGTAGTTAAACCCACTTCGATGTTATACCTAAAGTTTGACCCTCACCTCTGAACTGCCGTGAGAACGTGACAAGAGTCACATTTAGGCTGCTGAATAAAAGTCACTACAGTGCTGTGGTTTGGGGTGGGTGCTCGTATATATCATTACAGTTGGGCCAGATTCCTGTCCGTCTGAAGTGAACTGTTTCCTCTCTCCTTCTGATCACCCATTATGCAAATACCTAGACTCATAAACGTCAAACAAACCAGAGACGTTAAACACCAGTTTCTCTGTCATTCTTTTTAAAGAGGGAATAGCGCACTGTATCATCACGATTAAACCATCTCATGAAAGATCTGACCATAATGTGTCTCTCAGTAACAACACACTCAGGCTTCCCTTTGTAGAACAGCTGCAACCTTTCCTGCAAAGTGACTGGATATTCGCATAGCCTGTCACACACACAACACAAGGGCGTGAGGTGGAAAACGATTAGCGTTCTGTAAGGAGAGGTTTGTGATCTGTGTGTTCCTTCAGTTCTCTGTGTGCACATTCACACTCTCATGTTTGCTTTCTCTTTTGACTATGTGAGACAGTACCCTTTGGTGGATTATGGGTATATATCTACCCTTAACACATTTATACTCGTACTGTAAACAAAGAGAGGCATTGCAAGTCTAGCAACTCCAAACCTGCTTAAATTCTGCTACGTATAGTACACACAAACACAACGCACACACACAGCGGGCCATCAGTCACACCCTTTTAGAGTTCAAAGCTCCTCCATCCTTTTTATCCACTTTCCAGTCGACAGCTCAGACCATCACACTCACTAAACCCATCATTCCTTGCCGGCGTGTGTGCGTGTGTGTCCGGAGAAATGGTCACGCTTTCAGTCAGCTAAATGCCGCTATAAAGCATCAGAGAAGCTGAAGTCTCCAGCCTGCTTTCATCTCCAGCTGATCTGAGCTCAGCGCTCTCTGCATGCAGTTTCAAATCACAATAACCTTTATTAGCTCCAGCTGACCTGAGAACAGATCTCTCACGCAGCGGTTTTAAGCTGCTTAGGGTTACCTGCCATTAGAAGACTTACTCCTGAACGCACACGGGGGATCAAACTCTCCTCACTCATCTTAGGTTTGGTTGAAAACACCCAAATATCAGGCTCAGGACGCCCACAGATAGATCAGGCTGAAAGCTGTTTACTGGTCCAGGAGCTGCGGAAAGCTTCTTTTAGGGATACGTCTGAATCAGCCATTTTAAAGGCTCATTATTATTTAAAATGGAGGGGAGAAGGAGTTTAGAGCCATTATTGGTGAGACAGTGATCTCTGCCTGCAGCTGGACAGAACAAATGGAAAATCTAATTATAAAACAATGCTGAAAACACACTTGACTCACATACACACACACACGGCTAATTCATAAAACATGAGAGAGAGAGAGAAAGGGACTTTGTTAATCAGCCCAAATTTTGAAAATGTCCTCACAAATGCAGTGAAACCTGTTGAAAAGTGGACTTCACTATATGAAAGGTTCATAAATTGTGTTTTAATTTGAATCTGCTGATGTCGACAAGTTTGTGTGATGTTTGGATTTTTGGGGTTTAGCTAATATCACCACAAGGGATGTGCCAATATTATAATTTTGGTCAAGGGAGCTAAACTGATACATATTTTCATGTTATGATCGATAATTGATGAATGGACAATATTAAAATTCTATTCTGTTTTGTCTAAATATACTACTGTTTAAAAGTTGAGTCTGTAAGATTTTTTTTTTTTAAGAAATTAAATAACTTGTATTCAGCAAGGATGCATTAATTTGATCAAAAGTGACAGTTAAAGAAAAATTCTGTTCTTTTGAACCTTCTATTCATCAAAAAATCCTGAAAAAATGTATCACAGTTTCCACAAAAATATTCAACATGATAATAACATTTTCTTGAGGACCAAAGCAGCAAATTTGCATAGTTGTGTCCCAAATGACACACTATGCACTTGTACACTATGTACTCAATCCTTGTAATGTACGAATTTTTAGTTATTTTGTCATTGAACACTGGAGTCTGATCCCCCCCCTCCCCCTTCACTACGTAATTAAAGCTGCGACAGTTGAGTTCATGAAGTTTCCAACATTCCACGCTTCATTTTTTCCATTAATTAAGTGCATCATCTGGGTATTTAAAGTGTACTTTTTATTTTGGGAATTTTCATTGTGAACACAGTACCCAAACTATTTATACTACAAAATGGCATAGAATAGTGCATAAGTATGCAAACTGGGACACACCTAATGATTTCTGAAGAAACACTGGAGTAATGACTGCTGAAAATCCAGCTTTGCCATCATAGGCAAAATATTTCACAATATTACAGTTTTTACTGTATATCTGGTCAAATAAATGCAGCCATTGTAAGCATAAGAGACTTCTTCAAAAATCTTACCCACCCCAAAGTCTTGAATGAAAATAAAACACTAACAACCAATGGGAAAATATTTTGAAATTTTTTTAAAGAATTGTAGAGAACAGTGTTATTAAATTATTTTTTTCTTAATTTACATTAGGTAAACGTTAAATATAGTGAAACCAACATGTGTTGTGTATACTTTAGTGAAGCTGAAGACATACACTCATTCTAGTTCACATTACCATGACAGACATGCTGAAACACTAAAGTGTGATGATGGAGTTTGTTAGTGTCTAATGACAACTTATCATTGTTCTCTTGTTGGTTTTGGTTCCCAAGAGTCTCTCTATCTCTCCTATTATATTTCTCATACGTGTAAATATCAATCAGTGAAGCGATCACAGAAGACTACAAATGGGTTGACGTCGCTATTACTAAAATGACATTTTTTCCTTGTGTGTGTGTGTGTGATTTCTTTTGCTGTTTTCTCCCAGGCATTTTAGAGTGAGCTGTCGAACAAGTATAACCTGTGTGTGTGTGTGTGTGTGTGTGTGTGTTTGCAGTTGCTTTAATTGCTCTGTAATGTGAGATTCTGTGAGAAAAAAAACACACATACACACTGAAACTGTTTCTGCATTACTGTGACCTGTGACTTGTACACACACCCCTACATACACATTAATAGTACAGATATTATACTCTGTGTGTGTGTGTGTGTGTGTGTGTGTGTGTGTGTGTGTGTGTGCGCGTGCGTTTAACGGTGGTATCCTGGAGGAGCTCTGGAGGAATTCATACCTTTCATCTCACACTCAGACAAACACAATACTCCTGACAGTGAGTGGGAGAGCAAAAATTTGTGTGTGTGTGTGTGTGAGAGAGAGAGAGAAAGAAGACGAGACGAGAGTGAGACAGACTTTGACAGAGAGAGGAGAGACCGAGTAAATATGAGCATTTCTGCGTTTTTTCTTTTTGCACACTAAATATATATACTGTCTGCCATAGCAACTGATACCACCCTGCCAATGCATTTTGAGCTCAGACAAAGACTCTTAAATTTGGTTATGAATGCTGTTATTAATTAAATTAATATGCTTGTGCTTTTATAAATAACATTTTGTTATTCCGATATTTTAAAAATAAAGCAATAGCAGTATTGGAAGATACTTTGAAACTGGAGAATGCAGTTTAGTTAAACTGCAGTCAAGCTGCCTTTCTGAAAAAAAGTTTGCTACAAACAAAGAGTAGCTAGCTTGCTAGTTATTTGAGGGAGAAAAAAGAAGAAAAAATATTTAAATTATATGTCAGACTATATCATTTGTTTAGAAAATCAGGAGGATGGCTTAAAATTGATAAAAATAATACAAATGTTCACAAAACATCCACATTTATATGATGCTGCCTGAAACAGTGATAATTTTTATATAATGTAAACTGTAAAAATGTTATTGTAAAATCTGTAGTGCTGTTTCTTGTGGTTATTTACCCATTGAGTAATACAGTATAGTTTTGCAATATTGCTATCATCATCATCATCATTAGGCATTTGTAACAAAATGAACAGGTTCTGTAAAGCTGGTTAAATTGTTGTTTTTTTGGAGGTAAGAAAATCCTGCAATGGCTAAAGTCATTGTTTCAGGGCTGAACAGATGTAAGATATCTTCTTGCACTACGGGAAGACCTGTCATATAGATGTCTTCCTGGAATCTTGATGTGAAACTATCAAATGTCACTAGAAACTTGTACAGCAGTCCACAAAAATCTGAACTGTCAATTTTTTTGTAAGTGTATTGTCATCACAACTAAAAAAATGCAGAATGTACTGCATTGCAAACTAAAAATAGTTTTGTTATTCTTTTGTGGGATGCCTGGTGATTTCCACCTGTGCCATCAGCACCAGTCCTACGTAAGGATCAGGGCGAATGGAAATATTATGGCACTGGTGAACAGTAAAGTGGAAAAGTTCTTGTGAATTCTGTCTGTTCACTTGATGTATTTGCAGATCTTGATGGTTCAGTTGGGAACTTTAGCTTGACCTCTAGCCTCTAGCCTCTTTGAACTGGTGAAAGTAATATGGGTGAAAAACAGCAGCTAAAGACATTGAGGAGGAGAGCAGGAAACGAATCAACTGAAAGAATGTACTTCTGTCTGATTGTGTGATGGGGAGTCATCATTTTCCTCCAAGGCTGACTGATAAAAACCTTAGTGCCCAGAAATCCCCATTGCTTGCATTCTGTGTTTCTATCAGATAGGATATGAAAGGATTAGCCTATATATTTAGATTAGGATTTCATGCAGGATATGAACCTTCACTTAAACTTTTAGCTGCGTTAAAGTAAGAAACAGATTCATAAATTATATAAATATTGTATTAAATTAAATCAGAAACTAAAATAAACTTTTTTGGTGGTAGGTTTTGGCTTAATCTGTAGTAATTATATTTAGCTATGTTTAAAAACAATAGATGTCAATGATATGCATGTGTGAATGATACGCATAGTGTGTGTTTGTATGTGTGTATACATATCTATACTTTGAGGGCTTATTTCTCATCAGAGGTCAACTTACAATCTCAATTTGGAAACATCCAGAGATGTGCTTATTTGTAAAAACAATATTTAATTCAAGTAAACAATTTTACTCTACAAAATGCAAAAAGTTGATCCAAAGTGTGTGTATGGTGTGTGTGAGAGAGAGAAAGAAAGAGAGAGAGAATTAATGAGGATGGGGGGGCTCTGCTATGGAGATTCCTCATCTCTCTTAGACTCCATTCACTCATTTCTCTCATTCTCAACAAGATGCCCAAGGCTCTGTGTGTTTTTTGAGTGTGTGAGTTTGTGTGCAGTTGTTATTGTGAGTGGGATATGTGTAAGCTGTCGCTCTCTCTCTCTCTCTCTCTTTCTCTCTCTCGCAGACAAAGAGCCACTTGTAGGAGCTCTGCCTTGAGAATGGACAATCACATGACCACCACACTCTATACATACACCCGGCGTCTCCACATTGAGTGTGTGTGTGTGTGTGTGTGTGTGTCTGCTTAATGAGAGATAGGTGACTATATTTTCCCGTTGGATATGTTACACACCAAAAATAAAACTGAACTTTCCAGACTTTAAATTGTAAAATAAGAGGTGTGTGTGTTGCGTATATATAAGTTGCCGTTGTTGGTCCATTGTGGAGGTTAGACTTAATGCCAAGACATGTGATTATAGCCCCTTCTCAGAATGTAGGCGCTTGTGTGTTAAGAGGTGTCTGTGTCTATGTCTCTCTCTCTCTCTCTCTCTCTCCCTCCCTCTTGAATGAGGCTGATTTGCATGGCTGCTGTATTCAGTATTTAATTGGTGCCATTCAGTCCTGGTCTAATCCCGTGTTCACTTGTTTAAAAAGCGAGGAGGCCTCTTATTGAGTGTGTGTGTGTGTGTGTGTGTGTGTGTGTGTGTGTGTGAGCTTGTGGGTCTAACTCTGTTTCACACAGTGCACAGAAACTGAAGTGTGTGTGTTGTGTGTTGTGTGTGTGTGTGTGTGTGTGTGTGTGTGGATAATTACATTTACAATTTGAATTAAGACATCTCCCCCACTCTCTAATGTGCTACTGATTTAATTCAATTTTAAGCAAGAAATGGCATTTGTTTATTATTAATGTCCTTCTAGATTTTTGTTATTGGTTTTTTCCTAAATATTTTTTAATATATATTATAGTTTTTATATTTTAATTATACAGAGTAAAAAAAATACATGAGTAACTTTCATGTATAATAATTCATGAGAATTATTACATTATATAAACCTGAAAAGATCAATGTAAGTTTAATAATTATTAATACTATAATTAATTATGTATATTAATATATAATATTTTTATTTTAAAGATTAATAGTGTTACTAAAGTAAACAAGCATTAATTATAAAAAAAAAAAAAAACACTGATTGTCTGACCTATTTGATGCACACAACACAAATGCATGGTGCATTCACAAACACAGAGGGACACAAACTTTTTAACTTCCTCTAGGAACAGGAAGGGTTACCTAAATGATTATAAATTTGCTGGTGAGATCTTCTCAGAAGCAGCACTGTGTGTTTTAGGGAGTGAACTGCCTATTATTGAACTTCTTTGAGCTTCCAACACACATACATTCGCAAACAATCCCTCTTAGGTCCTGCTTCTGAAATTCTCCGTCTGCAGCAGCTGCTGATTTGACAGGAAGTGATGAAGTCTTTTCTTCAGAGTTGAGGAGGTCAGATTCCTCCTCCTCCTCGCTCGCTTTCTCTTTCTGTTTCTGATTTGTTCAGTCATAGCTGGCCGTCAGAGGAAGGGCACGAGTTTGACATCTTCATTGATGGGGAAAAAAGAGAGGGATGAAAAGAGAGATCTAGAAACAGAGGGATAAAAGAAAGGGATAGACAGGAACAGAGAAGAGGCCGCAGACAGAGGAGGCAAATGTCACACAAAGAGTTTAACCCTGCAAAACTCCTTCAGTCATGCAAATCTCTTATTCTCTCATGTGCACACAGATATTCTCAGTTCTGCATATCAACGCCTCAGATATCTACTTTTATGAACTGCCTACTCGCCTACTTCCTCACAATATGATAAATATGATATTGTATATGTATGCCACTATTTAATATGTCAGATAAACATTTACATTACTTAAACATTATTTATTATTATATTAAGTTATTGCATATTATATATTTAAATTCGTATTCATTGTTTTATTTTCAATATACTTTCAAAGGTTTGGGGATCATTATATTTTTTTTTTTTTTTTTTTTTGGAGATTTGAAATGTTTTTGAAAGAAGTCTCTTATGGTCACCAAGGCTGCATATATTTGATCAAAAATACAGTAAAAACAATAAATTTGTGAAATATTACAATTTAACTGTTTTCTATTGTAATATATTTTAAAATGTAATTTATTCCTGTAATGGCAAAGCTGAACTTTCAGCATCATTACTCACATGATCCTTCAGAAATCATACTAATATGCTGATTTGGTGCTCAAGAAACATTTCTTATTATTATCAATGTTGAAAAAAGTTGTGCTGCTTAATATTTTTGTGGAAACAGTGATACATTTCTTTCAGGGTTCTTTTGATGAATAGAAAATTCAAAACTAGCATTTATTTGAAATAGAAATATTTTCTAACAGTATAAATATGTCACATTTGATCAGTTTAATGCATCCTTGCTGAATAGAAATATAAAATATTATTAATCTTACTGACTGAACGGTAGTGTTTATATATCCAATGTCAACCTTTACCGATACATTAAAAAAATCTCTAACATTGGTCGATAATTGATATGGTCGATACATGAAGACATTTTAATTGGTATTCTGAAATTTGAATTTCCATGCCACATACTATTTGTTTTTAATTTACATTTTTTAGCTATTGATGCATTTCCTCTCTACTCTTTTCAATGACAGAACTGTAAGCTATCATAACTACAGTGCGTATGTGTATATATTCTTGTTTATACAAGTCTATCTGTTCTCATTGTTTCCCTTCTTCTCATTGAGAACATAATTGTGCTTCTCAATGGCTGTAATCACTCGGTCATAATTGGATTTCCCAATCCTGTACACACCTCAGACACACACATGTGAACGCACATACAGCATGCTTTGTGAAATAGACGGAAGTCTGTGCCCCAGTAAAAGGTTTTTGTTGTTAATCCGTCTGTGAAGATGTTTTGTGCGCTCTTATGTGTGTTAAACCAGCGAACAGCCTGCAGCGAAGAGAGCATGAGAGCAAAAATAACCAGCAGAATTACATTATACAGAGACAATATTTGAGTTTTATCAGGACCATATATCAGGGAAACACAAGTTCTCTTCATGTTTTTATTTAAAGTTTTCTGTTTAAATGCCATTATTTAGTATGTGTGCATGTCTTTTTGCGTGTCTTTTGCATATGCTTTTGTAGTTTTAGGGGATTTCTGTGTATGTGTTTTTGTCTGTGCGTATGTGTATGGAGTTTTAGGGCATGTCTGTGTGTGTTTGCATTTGTTCTTGTGTGCGGTTAGCAGTAAAATGTGTTGCAATCATCTCTCATTACAGACACATACTGATGGGTGTACAGACTGTACACACACACACATACACACAAGTCAGCGTTACTGAGAATGAATCATATATTCCCTAAATGTGTGAGCAGTGTTAATCAGCACATGAACAATAAATTATAAACTCTAATAAATGAAGTGAGATGCTTCTCTTTCCCTGTCCAGTAAATCATAGTCAGCAGATTCAGCTCCATCTCTATCCAGCTCATTTCTGACTCTGCTTTTCTGTTGCTCTCTTTCTTTCATATTTGGAATTGTTTGATATTTTGAAATATGTTATTAAAAGGAAAAAAAGGAATGGTGATAGTCCCTCTGGAGCATTTTGTGGAGGATCTTGGCAGTCTGGAGGGCTATTTGAACCCAAGTTTTTCCTCTCATGATTGTAAGGTCCACAGAGATGCAGATTCTACGGAGAGTTAGTCTCAGAGAGGATTGTTTAAATGTGTTTGTGATTTTATTGTAACTTGGTATGCTTTGTGTTGCAGGTTTGTGTCTGGGAAGGGCTTGGTGATCTACCCTGAGATCGGTGACAAACTAGACATTATCTGCCCCAAAGGGGACATTGGGAGACCGTATGAGTTTTATAAACTCTACCTGGTGAGGAAAGAGCAGGCAGAGTCCTGCAGCACCATACTGGACCCCAATGTTCTGGTGACCTGCAACAAACCAGAGAAAGACATCAAATTCACCATCAAGTTCCAAGAGTTCAGTCCAAACTACATGGGACTGGAATTCAAACGCTTCACAAACTATTACATCACCTGTAAGTAACTCCAGCTTTTCTGTATTTGTCTAACCTACCTATATTTTTGCTAAAATGATTCATACAGAAATACCCCTAAAAGTTGCACATTAGAACCTTAAAGCTACTGCCCCATGGCAAAGCTGTTGTACCCCTAAACATATTGATTTACGTATATATTGAAAGTATTGATTCACTTCTAAAAATCTTTGAAGTTTACAAGCATTAATCTATTGTAATTAAAAAGGGGTTATTTGAAATATAATAGAGGTTAATGAGAAGTCCCATTTTATAAGCTGTGTTTCCATCCAAAGTTGCAAATTTAACTTGTGCTCAAAATTGAAACTTTGTATAAAACATTTGTGAATTAAGCAGCGTTTCCATTCAGTGAGTCGAAGAGAACAAAATCGTCACTTCCTGATAAACTGCCGCTAAGTTGCTGCAACAGGAGAAGCCATTTTATATAATAATTTTTATATAGCCTATAATCAGTGTTGGGGAAGGTTACTTTTTATGGAAAGTAATGCGTTGCATTACTTTTTCTCATCTCATCGGTTTGTTTGTTCTTTTTATTGGCAAATGTAAAGGCCCTTTCACACCAAAAGTGAAATGAATAAGCCTTAGGCTGAAGGAAATGCAAATAAACTAAATGCAAAAAATAAATGCAAACAAATATCTCAGCTGTACTGCAATTCTGGATCACAGAAGAATAGGACGCAGGAGATGAAAGTTCAACACTTTTACTTAAAGCAATAAAAACAAAGAAAAGATGTTTTTCTTAAGTCATTTTTAGTATTGTTGAATTGGATCATCAAAGGTCAGCAGCAAATACATTGCTTAATAAAGTGAGATTAGTAAATTTCTATTACTTAACATTAATTATTGCAGGTTTGCAAAATATTCTGAGTTTGCATTTCACTGTTTTTTATTAATTCTAAGGAATACTGAATCTGTTTTTGTGCAAGTGAGATGAGTATATGTAATAACCATCATGTTTACACACAGAGCACACAGCGCTTACCCTTGATTTCTCTCAACATGGGGACAGAAGAAGTGTCAAATAATGGGAAAACAAAATAACTTGCGTTACTTATTTGAAAAAGTAACTTTTGTTGTAAATATAAAAGTAATGCGTTATTTTACTAGTTACTTGGAAAAAGTAATCTGATTACGTAACTTGCGTTACTTGTAATGCGTCCAACACTGCCTATAATAAATTACTTGCGCCTTAGAGTGCGTGGACAAAACACAATAAACGCGGTAATGTTATCTTGGTTTCGAAGGCGGATTTGGGAACACAGTCGTGTAAGACAGTTCTGAGAGGTAATACTGAACCACTTTGAGGACAGACTGCTCAGGCATTTCAGATTCTGTGCAACAATTAGTCCGCTGGTTAGTCCAGTTATGCCGTCCCATCGCAAAGTCACATGACTTTTTTTGATGCCCATGTTTTTTTATCTGAAAATTTATCCGACCCAATTGAGCACACGTTTTTTTTATGCACATCTTTGAAATTAATGCGCATCTTGGCATTTCCATCCAGCGTGTTTTTAATTTTTATTTTTTTTATGCAAAATCCCAAAATGCGCATTAAAAATAGGTGGATGGAAACATAGCTATAGCTTGCTAAAAGTGTGTTTGGGTCAGGTTTTTACCTACTTTATGGGTTCCAAATGTCCCCAAAAGAATAGTTAAACTGGAAATCACATTGTGTGGACCAGACTATGTGATGGTTTGGGGTAGAGTTAAGGAAGAGAAAATATCATTAGCGCAATATAAAAACAGTAGAAGTCAATGGAAAGTGTGTGTGTGTGTGTGTGTGTGTGTATAATATATGGAAGCCAGTTTCTGCCTAAGAGTAAAAAATAAAACGGGTATTTGAAATAGTTTAAAATGCAGTTTACAGTTTTACAGGATACAGTTTACAACAAGTCGCAATTGTGGGTAATAAAGTCACAATTATGAGAAATAAAGCCACAATTACGACAAATAAAGTCAGAAAGGCAGGAACAGACTTCCATAGTAATGGTAGTATGTTTGTGTAAATCTGTAATGCCACAGTTAAGCTTTTGTGAGACAGTTGTACTGAAGCGCTGATTAATGATTCATTCAGAATTAAAGATTTCTAACACGTTCAGCATAAATGCATGCTAAACCCTTAGCATACAAGATGAAAACAGCAGGGAACAGCATGGTAAATGTAACACACTCCTTTTCTCTTTACCCCGCTTTCTTTTTTTAACTCTTTCCCCAAGGATGGTGGGAGGGAGAGACACTTTCAGTCAGGCATGTCTCATTGGTTGTCTTGCCTCACTGAGTTTTTGGTCTCTTGGCCATGATGCCCAGACATGTCCCATAATCCACTTCACCTCTACTGACCCATCACCACAACTACACCCCCAGAAAGCAGCAGGGCTGCTATTAGATCCAGTAAAATTCTCTCTCTCTCTCTCTCTCACACACACACACACACACACACACACACACACACACACACACACACACACACACACACACACACAGAGACTCCCTAGCAACCAGCTCCTTTATCTTGCTCTGGTAAACAGGATGAGTCTAGTTAAAATCATTTTGCTGAAATGTGTTTGTGTTCTGGGTTCAGTGGTTTTTGCTGTCTGGTCATCTTGTTTTCACTGGTCATTCGAGTTAATAACTCAGCGAGAGACTTTAGAGCGTGACAGTTTCACACGCATCCATTCGATTCTCAGCAAAAGCCTCTTCTACAATGTGTGCTATTGGTGTGTCACATTTACATTGTTTACATACAGTGAGTTCCTGAACTGATTGTATTTTGGCATAAGTATAGATGCAGTTTAATATAAAACTCCCCATTTGTGCGTTAAATGTAAGCAAGATGTTTTCAGACAACTAAACTGACCACTCAAACTGGAATCCTTTTTAAAATACACACTAAGTCAAGAAAAGCATATTGAACTAATTATGCTCTCAAAATTCCTCAGTAAAAAAGAATTTACTGTGGACATCTCCACCCGTCTTTCTTGCATTACTTGTGGTTAAAGTTTATGGTGTGTTTAATTATTACATTTATAATATTTTTGTTAGTGCTATGTTAATGAAAAGTTATTTGGTTTGATAAAGAATAGTTAGCATTTAGCTTGTGATAGTGTCTGAGCAAATAGATGCAGCTGCAGACCTCATTAATACTGACAAATCATTAGGCGTCACTGTGCCCACCCGCCTTGAACGTGTCTGTCAGGCTTTTTCAGTTGCTACAGCGTCACTCCAGGTGCTTTTTATCCATCCACGAGAATCTGCTGTTTCTCCTGTCACTATATTATACTGTTTCGGCTTGGTGTCGAGTTTCTTTCTCTCAGCCTCTGTGCCTTTCCTGTACCCTCAGTATGTTGATTTCTATGATGCTGACTATGTTTCCTTTTCCTGCAGAGCTCAACACTCACCATATCGTCATCCCACCCGCGTCGTACCCTAAAACGGCCCCTTTAATCCATTTTAGGAAGAACTGTCGAGCTCTTTGATTCTCTCTTTATAGTTCAGCTGCACCCTCCATTTCATCTTAATTTAAATCTTTCAGGACATGTTATAGTATAAATCTAAATTTAGAGATTTAATTTATTTCGAATGATCGTCTCATCTAGAAGGCTACACACGTCCAGGATTCTCAAGTCGATATGTAGACAGTGTAGTCCCTACAGAGGTTCAGAGCACTGGCTCCAGAGGCCAACCCGGCGTCTTGAAATCTCCTTGCTCCTTTCCTTTATCCATGTAACTATTTGTCAAATCGTCTCCAGTCTGTCTGCAGAGGTTCTTTGAAGCAGGCCGGGTCTGCGCTCGCGTATCTCTGTCTCAGTCTCCGAGTCGTACGTGTTAACTTTATCCTGTCAGGCTGTGCCGCAACGTTTAGCTTAAGCACTCCAGTCAGTTTTGTGTTGTTCTCTAAAAATGTTTTTTAATCATTATTTTTGTCTTGTTTTCCAGTAAAATTATCTAAACATCCTTTAAAAACATAAAGTTTGCAAAAGGGTGTAAAGTTATAAGACTTTACATTCATTTTTTTCCATTACCACATTGGCATTTTTAAAATAAATCTAACAAAATTTGTTTAAGCTTAAGGTTGAAAAGTGAGGTTTATGTTTAAAACATTTAAAAACAATTAGTCATTGGGGTAAGAAAAATATAATTCAAGATTAAATTGCTTCTCAAATCTCTAGTATTCAAGTATTTTTATTTTCAGATTCTGTCATGTAATGTCTGTTAGAGTAATGTTTACCGTAGTAAATAAAACTGTTTATTAGCATTGTTCTTTGCTCTTTTTTTAAATTATTTTAGGAGACATGAACAAGTTGGTTAGTCACTTAATTTCACAACAAATATTAACAAGCCGGTATAATTTAAATACTTTTGGTTTCAGGCTGTTTAGATTTTTATTGGAAAACAAGATAATACAGATGAAAAACATTTTTGTAGTGGCGTGCTCATTCGGGTGATAAAATTTTAACCAATTAAATAAAATATATATTTTTTATTTCTTAGGTTCTTTTGTAATCAAAATCATTTAGTCATAAATACAAAAATATGCAGTCCTTTTGACACTGCTGTCAGTCATGCGTTAAGCTATGCGAGTTTTTATTGTTTGGGTATTTTTCTATGTCTGGGCTGGGGTCAGTAAGTCTGTGTTTGGTCAGATTCTGTGTCTGTTTCTAATTGTGAAGAGAGATTCTGAGAATTCACTGTCTTTTATTTTATTCCAGTACAGTTTAATTCCAGTATGTCTTCCAGAAAGACACTGGGCTGATCATGTCACCCAGGATTGAAATGGATCCTGGGTCATTGTTTGAGGGCAGCTTTAGAACCTGAATTCAATTCCGAACCTGTTGGATGAGAGTGATTTGAACTCTTGTGATTCAGACATTAACTTTAGAAGCATTTCTAAAGGATGTCTGCATTTTAGCAACTCTGATCATGATATTTACTTTGACAGAGACCAGCTCTGACCCTGCAAAATTTTTTTTATTGATTTAGAAACCAAACCACACCAACCATTTGCTCATTCATCAAAATTTTACCTCCATAAACAGATCTTGCTGAAAGATATCAAATTGTCAAAAAATCTGTGTCTGTGTGTACAGTATGTATGTGTTTAAGAAGTTGATTCGAAAAGCATGACAATGGAAACAGTACCGTCATACAGTCATGGGAGCGCTAAACATGATGGAAAGAGAAAGAGAAAAAAGTGAGGGATGGAAAGTGAAAAAATGGTGAGCAGTCACAAGATTTTGCGATTATCACTGCATGAAATGCACGTAATGACCAGATGAGGAGGAATGTGTGGCTGCTAAAAAGGCTCTAATGGTTTATGCAATGTTTTCAGGATTAAGGGAGTTAAAAAGTGCTAAATTAAGGGTTGTTTAGGGTCAGCTTCTCTTTCGTGTGGCTGTCGAGAGTGTGTGTGTGAGAGAGAGCAAGTATGTGTTCGGTTCTGTGTGTATTTTTGTGTTAAGGCTGTGTCAGCAACATATGATTCTGATTTCAGACAGTCCAGCTTTGAAGTAATTCTGACCAAACCGCTGCACCAGAATGATGAGTGTGTGTGTTGTGTGTGTGGGTCTTTGTGTAACCTCTCACCATAACCGTCTCTCAGGCCACAGCTGAAGTATGAAAATGAGTGGCTTCATTTCGCTGTGGTCGCTCTGGGGTGAGAGAGGTCAAATATCACATCGAGCTGTATGTGTATGTGTGTGTTAGATGCCTAATTTAAACTACCCCTTTAACATGCACAAAAACTAAGAGCAATCGGTTGGTTTTAGCCGCATTTGTAATGTGAGAAGAATATGGCTCCTATTGCAAAGGGCTATTGAATAACAATCCAATATCCACCCAGCCTGATATATTCTGCTCTCCGAAATGTTTAACCCGCTATTGCAAGCAGAAGTCTAAAGTATGTTGTAAGTTTTAATGTTAAACATAAAGTTATGCTAGATTGTTACACTTTACCATAGTAAAATAGTTTAAAAGGATTGATCTTTGCTGTGTATTTTTAGTATTCTGACAGGCACAAATTGGATATTCACTCAATTTCACAAAAAATACTAACAAATATCATTTAACAAATATATTAAATATTAAAAAAGACATCTTTAGTTCATTTGCTTCAATTGTTGCAGTGTTGCCTTAAAGCAATTTTTTTATTTTTATTTTAGTAACACCTTGGATGGTTGGGGCCACATCATACATTTATGTGTTTATTACTTATTCTCCTGAGGTCCACTTACATTTTTTTTGTATGTTTTTAAAGTTTTAATATAATAAAATTTAATTTGTATTAATATTTAAAATGGAGTCTTTTTTTTGTTGCTGTGTCATTAAGACTCGAGTGGGTTGCAAAGCATATATATATATATATATATATATATATATATATATATATATATATTTATAACTTTAAATTTTTTAAAGGCATCTTGACAAACTTAAAGGGTTAGTTCACCCAAAAATGAAAATTCTGTCATTAATTACTCACCCTCGTGCCGTTTTACACCCATAAGACCTTCGCTGATCTTCGGAACGCAAATTAAGATATTTTTGTTTAAATCCGATGGCTCCGTGAGGCCTACATAGGGAGCAATGACATTTCCTCTCTCAAGATCCATAAAGGTACTAAAAACATATTTAAATCAGTTCATGTGAGTACAGTGGTTCAATATTAATATTATAAAGCGACGAGAATATTTTGGTGCGCCAAAAAAAACAAAATAACGACTTATTTAGTGATGGCCGATTTCAAAACACTGCTTCAGGAAGATTCGGAGCGTTATGAATCAGTGTGTCGAATCATGATTCGGATCGCGTGTCAAACCGCCAAACTGCTGAAATCACGTGACTTTGGCGCTCCGAACTGTGGATTCGACACGCTGATTCATTATGCTCCGAAGCTTCCTGAAGCAGTGTTTTGAAATCGGCCATCACTAAATAATTTGTTATTTTGTTTTTTTTGGTGCACCAAAAATATTCTCATCGCTTATAATATTAATATTGAACCACTGTACTCACATGAACTGATTTAAATATGTTTTTAGTACATTAATGGATCTTAAGAGAGGAAATGTCATTGCTCCCTATGTAGGCCTCACGGAGCCATCGGATTTAAACAAAAATATCTCAATATGCGAAGATTAACGAATGTCTTACGGGTCTGGAATGGCATGAGCGTGAGTAATAAATGACAGAATTTTCATTTTTGGGTGAACTAACCCTTTAACCTCAGGTGCCTGTTTCTAATGTTGGGATCTTCTGTAGGAAAGATCTTCTATTCTGCAGAGTGGCGGGTGCTATACACCACCAGGAACAGCACAAGGTTTGGCAGACTTTCCCACATTTTACTCTTATCATTAGGTATTCTGGTGTTTGGAATAATAGTATCTATCCTGCTTCCTCTGTGTTACCTCACCATGACTGAGAGGGCCAAGTTTCAAAACTCTAAATAGGCATTGTTGATGTGCAAATGTGAGGTCAACTAAATAATAAACTGCTTTTTAAATTACAGTGAGCACTTATTGTAAACATTTATTCTGAATACTTCATAAACAAGAGTAACACACAAACACACTGTCTGAATCTGTGGTGCCTTGCAGACAAACAGTGGCTGAATATTCAGTTCTGTGCTTGTGGTATATCTGACCTCTTTGGCAAGTACTAGTACAAAAAGACATAGTCAGCTAAACAACTTTTTCTCCCCTTTGAGGCAGAAGCGAATGAGAGCGAAAAGGAAAGATACTGAGAAAGAAAGCAATACAAGACAGGGAGTTCATCTTTCTTTGTCTTATGGGACATCGAGCACCAGGTGCACCAAACCGAGCAAGATTTCTGCTGTGTGTGTGTGATATCACTCTGTCTTATGATCAGTGCGTGTATAGATGTGGTTGCTGTAGTAATGGTCACTGTTGCTGTAGTGATGCCCATGCGGATGTCCCAGTGGGCGATGAAGGTCAGTGATGCATGATGGGTCACACTACCCATGGAGTTAATGCACATAATGAGTGTTTGTCTGGGTGTGTGTTAGACACAGATCGAGTGTGTGAGCCAAATCAGAACAGAGACTAATTGACGTTTAATTACATTCCCATTGTGCACAGCCTCTGTTCTCTCTCTAACACACTCAGGTTAAAATATGACAAGGGCAAGCAGGTCTTCAAGGTCAGGATCTGAATGAAACGTGCTCCTGTACTTGTTGAATTCTGGGAGATCTGGATTACTGCTGTTGAGAACACACACATACAATCTTGCTTTCCCCTATGCTTCATTAATCACAAAATGCTTTACCCAGAAATGCTTTTAATATAGTCTGAATTTAATAGGCATAATGGTTTGTGCTGGTGTTTTGAAATGGTCTAATTTGCAAGAACACAGATAGCCATCTTCGATCAGTAACAGAATGTGCTGGTCATTTTCTTCACTTACAGGTAATTTGAGTGAATGGGTGGCAGTGTTTACGTAAGAAAGAAAGAAAGAAAGAAAGAAAAAGAAAGAAAGAGAAAGAAAGAGGCAAGTTACTAACAAAGAAATGTAAAGAAAGAAACAGGAAGTAAGGGAGGAAGTCATGGACAGAAAGAAAGAAACGAGCAGGAAGGAAAGAAACAAAGAAACATGAGGAAGAAAGGAAAGAAGGAAAGAAAGAAAGAAAGAAAGAAGCAGGAAGGAAACAAAGAAAGAAACATGAAGGAAAGAAATAAAGACGAAAACAGGAAGAAAGGAAACGGAAAGAAGGAAGGAAGGAAAGAAAGAAGGAAGGAAACAAAGAAGGAAACAGGAAGGAAGGAAACAAAGAAGGAAACAGAAAGAAAACAAAGAAAGTAACAGGATGGAAGGAAACAGAAAGGAAGAAGGAAGGAAAGAAAGGAAGGAAACAAAGAAAGAAAGAAGCAGGAATGAAGGAAGAAAGAAGGAAGGAAACAAAGAAAGAAACAGGAAGAAAGGAAATGGAAAGAAACAGGAAAGAAGGAAGGAAACAGAAAGAAACATGAAGGAAGAAAGGAATATATTAACAGAAAGAAACAAACAAACAAAGAGGGAGGAAATAAAGAAGAATAAAGAATAAATAAAGAAATAAAGAACTGGAAGGGGAAAAATGAAGAAAGAGGACGAGGAAACAGAAATGTGAAGAAAGAAAGAAATAAACAGAAAGAAGGGATCAAATAAACAAAAAAAAAAAAAACAAGCAGGAAGAAAGAAAGAAAAAAGAAACAAACTGAAAGAAAGGAGTGGTTACATGATAGAAGTGTTGAATTCCATCAGTCCAGTGATCCATGCAGAGAGAGAGAGAGAGAGAGGGGGAACAGCAGGCCGAGCCTCCTCTTGTTTCATTCCTCCCTTCCTCAAACCTCATGAGTGTGTTGGTTCATTTTGAAGGATTTTCTACTGGAACAATATAGGCTTTGTTGAAGATAACAAACAGTGACCCCTAAAACACACACACACACACCATTATGATGTGCCCACTCAAACAAACACACTCTCCCTGAACCTGTTGGCAGAGATGAGAAATTTATGGGGGGTTTTTTTGTATTCACATTGAGCACTTCTGTCTGTACGTGGATATAGAAGCACAGGGAAGTCGGTGAGGTTGGATGGTTATTGCATTTTAATTTTCTTCCACAACACACACACACACACACACACGCTCCCAATGAGCTGCTCGTCCTGCGGATTTAAAGGTCGGCCGTTATGCGACTGCTGGAGCAGTGCAGCGATCTGATTGGATGAGCTTTTGGAAGCAAAAGAAGATCTAATCTAGCTGTGTCTGATCTGATGAGTTGTGTACATGTGTGTGTTTGTGTGTGTGAGTGTGTGTTGGAGTGACCTGTCACTGGCTCTCTGTGTTATGTCGACTGCATTAGAATGAACACTGACCCAAATCTCACAGACAAACACACATGCTCACCCACCAAAAGATTGAAAACCTTTAGCAGCTACATTATATACTGTCTGCCTCGCACAAAGCTGTTTTTCAGATCTTTCTGTTGAGCGCAGTGGTCTTTTCCCCGAAGGTTCAGCCCGGAGCTGTTGGCTACTGCGGCTAACTCACTCAGCGAGGCGTCTTTTCCTTCTGCTCTTTGTTTCAGTTACTCATCAATCAGAGACTCGAGGGAAACAGCACTGGGCTCTGCCGACTGAAACGTAAAATGTTACAGCTTAAAAATATTCGTTTTGAAAGCCTGACTCAGCAGTGGTTATGAACATTTTAAGTGTGCTCATTGAGGTTTGGACTCTCTCGTTCTGTGAGACATGATGGGAGAAGTTCAGCTCAATCAGGGGCTGTTGTGTTGATTTAACAGCTGGATGATCATATTCGAAAATATGCTACAAAAACCCGAGACATGCAGCTGAATATTCAACGCTTTCTTTGAAACTGAACTATTCTTCAGACCTCTCTTTAGAAACTTCAATATTTTGGAAAATAGGGAGATTGACTATGATTTTCCAAATATCGTAAGCCACTGTTTGGAATTATTTTTTATTATTAATATTATGAGTAATGATAATCATCATAATGATGAAATTCCATACTATGATTTAAAAGTCTTAATGATAATAAAAAAATAAATAATAATAATAATAATAATAATAATAATAATAATAACATTATTACAACAACAACTATTATTATTATTATTTCTTCCTTCTCGTTTCCTCTTACCATTTGAATTTTTGCTCTAGTTGCTTGTTACTGATGCTATCTATCTTATTCTATTTTATTTATAGTTATATATATATGTTCTGTCCATTATTTTTAATATATGAGTCAGTGACGTATAAGGATTTTCGACAAGCCAATTTTAAAATACAAAAAATAATAATATCTATTGCAATTGTTCAAACATTAAGAATGTAGTGTACACATAAATTCATATTAAAATTTTAAATTAAGTGATTTTAGTTTTTTTTTTATCTAGATGAATTGGCCATAGCCTTAAATGTCATATGGTGCGACTGTGATTTATCTTAAAATTAATTCATTTCCTTAACATGCTTAACATTTTTTTTTACAAGTTCTTAGTAATTAAAGTCTTTAGAAACAAAGTATTTGCAGTTCGTTTGAGATTCTGTAAAGAATGACCTTATATTTTTGTTCTATAACTTCAGAGTTGCCTTCTTAATGTAGTTAACAGACTTATTTTTCCTGTAAATCACGTAAAACCAATAAAAATGTTTTAAAAATACCATTCACTTAAGCATACTGTATCAGTGATTCATATTACAGCCACAGAAATTAGATATTTTATTTTTAATTTAATAGTTATTGTTATTATTGGTCACACCACATGACATGAAGACCTTAAATTTCTTTAAAAATCTATTTAAAGAGATCAATAAACAGTCAGTTTTATAAAAAAAAAAATTGATTTAAACCAGATTTTATTAAAATTTCACAGAATTTTCATGAACACAAATTTTATAAACATTTTTTATATTAAAAAAAAATCACATCGCAAACATAGGTGCACCATTTCATTTAAGTTGACTTTCATTTAAGTTGAAATTAATTAATTCTTTAATTCATCAAGGACACAATAGGCTTAAATTGATCAAAAGTGACAGTAAAGACATTTATAATTTTACACAAGATTCTATTTCAAATAAATGCTGTTGTTTTGAACTTTCTATTCATCAAAGAATCCTAGCAAATAAAATATATCACAGTTTCCACAAAAATATGAACATTGATAATAATCAGAAATGTTTCTTGAGCAGCATATCAGCATATTAGAATGATTTCTGAAGAATCATGTGACACTGAAGACTGAAGTAATGATGCTGAAAATTCAGCTTTGATCACAGGAGTAAATTTCAGTTTACTATTTATTCACATAGAAAACAGATATTACTAACATTTCACTCTGCTCCTAGCAAGGTGTAACTCCATTCTTGCTGCAGTGTCAGAATTAACACGCTTGGCAGTGGCATCTGGTAAAATAGATTGAAATAGTTATAAATAAATAAACAATAAATGACTAATAAATGCATAATTATTACCAAACTAAACTACAAACCAAATTACATGCTCTAAACAATTTTGTTTTACATTTTTCTCATATTGTACAATACAAACATAAACTGTCTGAAATATTTTTATAAAATGAAAAATGACCCAAATTGCATAAAAATCTATTCCAAAATGATACTAAAATAAAGTACTTTATGTAAATAAATTATCAATTGAATATAAAAGCAGAGAAACTGGCAATCTAGGACATATACCTATCATGGAAAACACTCTGCAGTGGTCGCACCACATGATATTTTCAAATTCAGTCAAAATTTACAGGCACAGAATTTAAACAAGACAAGCTAGCTTCCCACAAAAGGTCACTATGAACTTTGTAATAAAAGTATATATTTGCAGAAATAACTTAATATTAATAGTTTTTTTGAGGTCATACCATATGATATCCAAATGTGGGAACTACATACCAGCCGTTAAAAAGGTTATTTTTTTCCAAATTTAAGACAGAGTTACACACCTGTTCGCTGCTTCCATGGGTCCTTCGCAAATTGGCATATGATGCAACTTCCTGTCTTTGAATGGATTTCAACATGAAAATCCCAAAGTGGTGTTTTTTTATGGTCGCACCACATGATATTTCGTAAAATGGACATCATCGGACAGTTTGTTTGTATATTATGATAGAAATAGAAATACGAATGCTTTGCAATTTTGTACAGTATTACAAAACACGTTGGACATCATGCCAAATAGTGCAGAAAATGAATTTGAATAAATTTAGAGTAATTTCAAAGACATTTCCAAAACAGAAGTTATGGTCGGACGTTCGCACCACATGATATTTCGACACTTTAAATAACAGAAATTTGCAAATAACTAATGTTTTTTTGAAAAGTTAAAGTAAGTACATGCACAGGAGAGGTACTACATATATATGGTATCTTTTTATGCATTTAAACCTAATTTTAACTGAAACAAATGCAACCGGACAGAAAATGTAGGCGTCACATCATTGACCCATATATATATATATTATTTCCTGTCATTCAGTTGCACTATGTACACAAAATTTCACTCAAAATGGCCCATATATCAGCCATTTAAACAGCGTGGCGGATGCGGATATATTGGTCTATCACTATTTTTAATAACTCACTGCAAAACTATGAGATGAAAATGCTTTAATAATACTGTTTTTCTACTTCAGGGATTGTGTGTGTGTGTTTGAGAAAAGATGAGGCAGGCATGAGATGGCTCCATGGTGGCAGAAGAATGAGCATACAGCTACAAACAAACACTGATACACACACAGAAAGCACACCCACGCTATATGTCAGTCAATAAGAGATGCTAACTGGGCCAACACTATATTTATTGTGACAAGACTGAATATTTCATTCTCTCTCTCTCTCACACACACACACACACACACATATACACAAACACAGAGGCAGATGGTAAATCCCCAGCCCCTTCACATTTTTTTAATGTGTGTTTACACCTTGTTTTAAATCTAAATCACGTTAATCTCCCAGCATGGTCATTGGGGATTTGTGTATTTGTGTGTTGTGTTTACGGTATATTCTTTTTAGAATTACCTGCTGTGTTCTCAGTAATAATTTTGCACTTCTTGGAATTCAGTTCGACATGAGTCTGACTAGAAATGAAGAGTCTAACTCCATCCATGCAGACATTTCGTTTTTTTAGTGCACAGAGGCAGGAAACTATTAAGACCAAAATGTTCTGACCAGTTAAAATCCAGCAGTGATGTAGTGACAACAGAATGTGGCCGCAAAAATGCTTCATAGCCAATCCATCCCATTGCTAACAGTACACAGGGTGGGATTACCCTGCCTGTCTGGAATGTCTGTTATGTTTTAGCCTGGAGTGAGAGTGTGCTGGAGTCAGGATGGTGTGTGTGTTTGTGTGTAGAGCAGCACCGTGTGATGCTATTCCGTGGTTGGCACGGTGACAGGTTGGCATGGCGCTACCGTAAGGAGACTGGCACTCTGCCTACTGCCATACATCTCAATCTGCATGACATCATAGCAGCTCCTAGCAACCACACACATCACCCCTCCCCCATACACGCCCACAAAGGACCATTCACAATCACGGTGCCCTGGCCTTTCTCCCTCACTGGAGACTCTCGCAGATCTTTCCTAACAAGGATCCATACTGCTGCTCTAAACTTTCATAAAGCCAATACTACTAAGAAGAAAAAAAAAAAGTGATGGTAGTGTTGAAATGGAAAGGATTTTAGAAAGTCAGTATTCTTGGGTTCCAGACTAAAAAAACAAAACAAATAAATTACAAGGGAGTCAAACATTTTTAGGGAATTACATAATTAAAAGAGCCAACTGACTGATGTTTTTTGGGTTTTTTAAGCGACAAATCACAGAATCTGTCAGTAATGCAGTCACCCGATTGTATGTGTTCCATTCTGTTTTGTTAGAATATTTATGTCTGTTTGGAAAAACATGTCATCTACAAAACTCTTTTGTCAATATGTATCTTTAATTACAAGTAATGGTTCATGGTTCATTTCAAATCAGACATAACTGAAAAAATGATTTACAGTTCAGTGAGGGAGTCCACTGCAATATCCGTAATGACTCTCAAAGATTCACTCAGAGCTAGTGATTCTGATTCATTCTGCTGACTCAAGCAAGATCTTTTATGACAGACTTATTAAAGCGAACTGGTTCATAAGAGTTATTTGTTTTTTAAAACGGATATTACGGTTTGCTCAGATGTATTTTGTCATTTTTGACTGTCGTAAGTGGCAACTATATTTTAAATTATCTCAACTTTCTTTTCTTTTTTGCATTTTCGACCTGATTTGCTGTTCCATTTAAAGGAAATTAAAACTTAAACGCACATGATATATTGCTGTTAGCTTTAGAATGTTTAGCTGAACAAGTACATAAAATACTCGTAGTGCACTACGCCTTACTCTGTTATTCGGTGCGAATATACAGTACACTATTACTACAAAATGCATGAATGTGTGAAATGGGACGAACCTTTTCTTTTTATATTATTCTTTGATTAAGTTTAGCAATAAAACAGGAAATGCTTCCAAATTAAAATGATTGTCTTGTTTGTTTGAACTGTAAAAACATTTTTGACAGTTCAGGAAAAAACATTCCTAATTTGAAAGTGACAAAACCAGTGAGGACTCATCATAGTCTGTGTGATGGCTGTGCATTTTAGTGAATATTTTCTTATCTTACCTGGTTTGTAGTTCCTCATTAGTGCTAACACATACACACATGCACTCTCAGCACTTCTCACTCACACCTCTTAATGAGCACAAACTAATGGAAGCTAATAATGTGTATGTGTGTGCACGTGAACTTGTGTGTGAGTGTAATTGGGGGTTAAATTGAATGATGGTGGATCACCTGCTGTGACAATATCGGTTTATTTAACTACATAATGGGAGTGTGTGTTTGTGCATTTTGTATAAATGCGTGTGTCTCCGTTTTAAAGCGAACTCACTTTCTCAAACTTATCTCTTTCTCAGACACAGAGCAGAGACGCAAAAGGGCCCTTAAGTACACTGTGGCATATTTTAGGCTTCGATCATTCGAACTCACAAGGAATCGTTGAGGCTTCTGGGCCTACGCAAGAAAAAGAGAAAATTCATACACATGGCTTTTCTTACTGCATAGCTGTGTGTGTGTGTGTGTGTGTGTGTGTGTGTGTGTGTGTGTTTGTGCATTCCCATGGGATCAGATTACTATCATAGGGACTAGTAACAGGAGAATACACTGGAGCTTTTTTCATCTTGTCCATATTCTGAGACACACACACAAACGTTAGTTTGTTTTTGGATGTTTCTAAGGTAATATTAGGTTGCAACGTCTGATTTAAGGGCAGAATGAGCATTTCCTTAGCCAAAGACTGTGTGTATATGTGTGTTTGCATGTGCTTGTGTTTTGCGTGTGATTTATAGAGGTAAATTAGGGTTTCCTTTTCCTGCTTTGGTTTGCAGCAAGAACTCCAATCAAAAGTCCTATAAATCTAAACCTAATTCGCCCCAACAATCACAAAACCCCTCTCTGTCTCTCTTTCTCTCCAGCAACTTCTAATGGAACGCAGGAAGGGTTGGAAAACAGAGAAGGTGGGGTTTGTAGCACGAGATCCATGAAGATCATCATGAAAGTGGGCCAAGGTGAGTCAACTTACACAGACACTCACACAGTCACACACACACCTTCTTTATCTTCAGCATGTCCAAAGGTAAAGTAATTTAAGCCCCATTTGGTGAATGATTAAGTCAGCTGACTCATTAACTGCCAATTAGGTTGCAGTTGAACATGATCCAAGCAAGTTAGTTTCTGTCTTTAGGATTTGTACTCTAAGGCACCCGTCTCATCAGCAGAAATTTCAAAATCTAAAGGAATACATTCAAACATATGTTGTACTGAAATTGATTTCCTTGAATGTTTTTTTTGTTCTTAATTTGTTCTGTATGTGATTGTATGTTTCAGATCCAAATGCACCAGATCCAGATTTAACAGACCTCCCAGACAGGGACCAGGACAATGAGATCAATGACCCCACAACCAGCCCTTCCCGCAAGATAGACCAAGGCCAAGACGGAGATGGCAACGGATCCAGAATGCCCGGCAGAGGTGAGGAAACACAAATCATCTGTGTTTACGCCAGCTGGTTTGGGAACATGATGGTGTTTTCCTACAAATGACATTGGATATTCAGAGACAAACTGATCTAAGTTCAGCAGTGAAGATCTACCACAGTAAATTTTACCAAGAAAACCAGCAGATGAAATACAGCAATGCAGAGCTACTGCCTCCCTCAGGCAGCTGTGTGTGTGCAAGAGAGAGAGACAGGAGTTAATGTAGCATGTCTTTATCACGTCCTAGCAGCCATTAACCTACGGGAGGTCTAAACTTCATTAGGAGAGAAAGAAAGAGAGAAACAGAGAGACAGAATCATTAAGAAATAACAGAGGGACCCATGCTGCATCTCTGCAGTGAACACACCACACAGATTCTTGAGGTCAGATTCTTCTGCTCTGAGAGGACACTCAGACATTAACTGCTATTACATCTTCTCAAAATCGGATAGTCTGTGGGTTATCTGAACAACTAGTCGACTAATTGGTATAATTAAGTTAGGTTCAGGATCCCCTGATTCCATTCGGACATGCTTACATAAGATTTTCAAAAACAGCTAGACAAACAAAATAAACCAGAGGGTTTCATGGCAGTATATTAATACAAATAAATGCAGCCTTGGTAAGCATTAAAGGACTTCTTTCAAAAACAAACAAAAATCATACTGACCCCAAACTTTTGAATGGTTGTATAGATATTTAACCTTGCTAATGCTGGGTACACACTAAAAGATTTTTAAAATCTTATAAGAGACCACAAACATGAGGACAAAAAAAAAAATATCTTAGATTTAACCGTTTTGCTCCTATAGTGTGTGGTGTGCCGTGATGTCTCTAGAGACTTCAGAATAAACATGGCGGACGATAGGCAGGAAGAAATTGCGGAGATAGTGTTTGAAATGATTTTGACAGAGAATTCACGGGAAAAAAAAAAAGTTGTGGAGATGGCGGGAACATGGTCTTTACTTTGTGCTGCGCCATGACTGTGTTTGTTATGCTTCCGTCTTCTGTCAGCTTGCTTTTTGATTGGATATTGTTTCGTTTTACATGATAATTCCCTGCACCACAGGAAAATCTGATAAGATAATCTGTAGAACCATCAAGATAATCGGGACATTACCTAGGATTGTCGGAAGGGAAGAAATCGGCCCAAAATCAGCCCAATTATCTTGTGGTGTTTACCCAGCATAAGGATGACTAGATTGTGAACCATCCCTACTATTAAACTATGTATTCTGCTTAAATTTTGTTTGTAAGCCACTGAAATACACAGCTAAAACTCTTTATGGCTAGTTTGCAGTGCTAACAATTTTGTACATGCTGGACTACCATTTGGAAGGATTATTCCAGTCTGGGTGTGTGTTGTTTAGCTTCATACTGCTGTTAAATATACTTGACAACATGGATTTTATTGTCGAGCAAAAATTTGTATTCGTACTGCCTATTTAGCTGCAGGAGTCATCGGAACAGCTACCGGGGCAACAATAAACGCAGCAACAGTTTTATTTACTTTAATAGGAGCTCTTTGCCAATGCTAACAAACACAAAGGTTTGTTTCTACAGCCATTGTTGGTTATCTTTACCTCAGACAACAGAGAGCGACTCTAAACACTGATAATCAGAGCTTGCGTTGCTAACATCATCCTCAACAATGAAAAATAAAAACGACTGTGCACCATTCATAATGTCTTTCTTTTTTCCTCTCAGGCACGAGAAACCAGGATAACGGTCCCGGTTCAGTAGAAGGGATTTTTGGCTCTAAACCGGCTCTTTTTGCTGCAATCGGAGCCGGCTGTGTCATCTTCCTCCTCATCATCATCATCCTCATCGTCTTGCTCCTCAAGCTTCGCAAGAGAACCCGCAAGCACTCGCAGCCCAGGGGCGGGACTGCCCTGTCACTCAGCACTCTAGCCACGCCCAAAGGAGCGGCCCAGGCTGGCTCAGAACCGAGTGACATCATCATCCCCCTGCGGACAACAGAGAATAACTACTGTCCACACTATGAAAAAGTGAGTGGAGACTATGGGCACCCCGTCTACATAGTGCAGGAAATGCCACCCCAGAGCCCCGCCAATATCTACTACAAAGTCTGAGAGAACGAGAGCGAAGCAACCGCAATAAGAACTTGTTTTTGTAAGGTATTCTGACTCTTTTTTTCATTACCTAACCCCGTCTGCTCCGTGTGTGAGAGGATGGAGAGGGAGAAGTGGAAAGGAGGAATGAAAAAGACTACATGGATGATATTCCTCTCAGATTTCCTTCCCTCCGTCCCTTTTCCGAACACTACACTGTGTGTATGTGTGTGTGCCGGCCGCTCTCGATGTGCGTGAAATGGTAGAAAACCACCCCAAGTTGCGTGGCACTCAGGCACAGACTTCACTGCTGAAGAACAGCCGACAACCAATCACAGAGGGACACTAGAGTGACATCACAAAGCAGGAAGCTCTCATTCGTGTGTGTTTTTTGTACCTTTACATCTCTTCGCTTAGTTTTTGTCTCTTTTTCCTCTCACACTCCATGACAGTGTTTTGTTTTTATCAGTATCAACCCGATTCTTGCAGCTTTCACAGTGTCTCGCTCAAAGAAATGTCTTAAGCACTGTTACGAATGCCGATCTCTTTTTCACACACTCTGTATGTCCTCTCATCTCATTTCCTAGCGTCTCTCCAGACATTCATTCATTTTACATGCTGTAGAGGCAATTGAACAAAAACACACACTCACACTCATACACACACTTTGGTGTTCACCGGTCAGTAACAAACAGCCTCTTGGTGGAAAAGTGAGTGAGTGAAATAGGGAATTTAATATGTAAACACCAGTGTCAGACCTTCCAGAACTCCCAGTCTGCTCTTTGTTCAGTTAAGAAACATTTCAGTTGAAATCCTCTCTCCTCTCAGCCGAACACAAGTAGATATTTGCTATCTGTTGTCAGTGATGCGTGAAGTGCTAATATTTGTATTTTGCCATTATTATTTTTTTTCTTATTCTGTTTCCCAAAGGTTAGTAGGTCAAAAAAAAATAATCTTTAGGGATTTGCCTCTACACCATGAGCCTATGACCTCTTTCAGTCACAAAACATGCTAATGCGTATCTTTGCATAATTTAGTTCACTAACATGTCTTTTTTTGTGTGTATAATTCATGTCTCGCTGTTTGGATGTAGACATGGACTCTAACCAGTATGACCGTGTGTATGTAGAGTCCCATGCAGAAGCCAAAAATCCATCGACATACAGAACATGTGAAATTATGCCTTCACCTCTCCTTCCTCTCAGATATGCACATAAATTATCCCTGTTTGCATACAAACACGTACAGAAAAAAAAAAAAAAACATAATCATCTACGAATCCTGGAAAATCTAGTGCTAGATCTATTTTTATATGGACTGCACGTGAAATGATAAACGGTAAACAGTGGCGGCAGGTGTGTTTACGCCTATGCTAATTTAAAATTAGCAGCATTTGCATCTGGCCTCCAGCGCAGCCAATCAGAGGAAGCCCAATATTTCTCTGTAGCTTTCTCGTAAAATAGATTTTTGAAATTATATTTCGTTTAAGATTTATTGCTGTTGTTTTTTGTTGTCGTTTCCTCTTAATTTAGTTTCTAAGGCCCGAGATTATGTAAATAATGTATGTTGGGAAAAAATGTTGAATATAAAGTTCCATTTTATTATAGACCCTGTTAATTAAAATATAATTAGGATTTTTGAAAATGCAAAAGCTTTTGTAAATAGTTCTTTTTTGGAAAAAAGACATTTTGTAAGTAAAATGTTTCCTGTCTCATGGTTTTCTCTTTTATTTTAAATTGTTTTTTCGTTTCGGTTGGTTTTGATTAAGGAGACTTAGAGGTCCCTGTAGAACGGGTTTTTAAAGGTCAGCCTAAAGCAGCAAAAAGACATGTAAGTCCCTTCACATACACACACACACACACTTTATCCTCCCTTTTACACAAGGGAATGATGGTATTTTTGTTTTATTTTGTTTCAATTTTACAAATGTTGTGATGGAATCAGGTCAAATATTCCATGACATGGTTCAAGGAGGAGGAAAAGAGGAGAGAGAGTTATTACTCAAGAAATGCTTAAACACACACACTTACTGACTGACCCACCAACCAGTCATTCTTATAGCACACAATATACATACAGTATATATAAACACCATTAGATACAGGGCAAGCACCAGCAAACTACATTAACAAAACTAAACCAGCAACAGCTTGTGCAACTAAACTGAATATTTATGTATGTTTGTCTGTGGTTTATGGCAGATCAGTTCTATACAATTGACATTAGAAGAGCACTTTTTGAAATTCATGGCTTTATTTTTACAATTGAAATGCAGGGGTGCACTGACCGCACCAGTCAGCTTGTGAAAGTACTAGTCGAAGTATCACACTGCAAAAAAAAAAAAAAAATCCCAGTACAAATACCTAAATATCTCTAAAAAAAAAAAAGAGAGATGGATTTTCTTTGTTTCAGAGAAATATAACAGATTTGAGTGAGGTTCATTCTTAAAAGAAGAAGAAAAAAAAAAAAGAATTCAGTCGTCAATATTTAAATATTTTTACTGGAAAAAAAGACAGTAAGGATTTTTTTTTTTTCTTTCAGTGAATTAAAAGGTTATCCCAATTTTGGCATCTCTGTACATTATTTAACAGCAAAAGCTGTGAATAGTTTGTGTAGTTTTACAGATCAGTGCTGCTGTAGTGGGATCTTATTTAGTGACTGACTGTCTTTAGCTGCAGGCTTTTTGCAGCTTAGCTTACACATTTGGTTCGCGGCACTCTTAACAGCTGTAAGGCATACACTTCCTTTGACGTTTGTCTGTACCACAACAATAGAGTGAAGAAAAGTCAGCCATCTTGTTTATCAGAATAGACTTGAGGCTTTGATTCCTCTCTAATGCTGCAGTCAGACCCCTGTGATGTTGTGTGGATCTTTCAGACATCTGCTAATAACATTTCTCCCAGTGAAGTTGACTTATTTGAGGTGAACTTATTCAAAACTCAAGTACTCACGCAAACATACGCACACACTCTCATACACACCCAACCCCCTATCCTCTGCGGCAAAGAGACAGATTGGTGGTGACTTTTAACCCTGTAAGGATTATCACAATATTATGAGAGAGACAAATCTAATGAGAAAACCTTTTCTCTGGCCTAGATCCATCCCCATTACACACAGTTCATCCACTCTTTCACAAAATTTACTTGTTCATAGAGCGGGTCAATGCAGTGCTGAGGCCTTAGGCCAACCGCGACTCCCACAAAAAATGTTCACAAAAAAGCTTGTGCTGCACAATGTTTCCTCCTGCTGTTGCTGATTTTTTTATTATTATTATTCAGTGAACTACATTATTATTGTTATAATTTTCTTTTACTAAGATTTTGTTGCAGATTTCAGTATTATTGATTTAAGTTTTGATGTATGTGTTGGCAGTGCTGACGCCCCTGTGGCAACAGCGTTTTTTTGTTTTGTTTTTTTTTTGGGTAGAATTCACACAGTGTCCTCAGAGTTCCCCGATATATGACACTAAAGCCAAGTCTCAGCCCTCAGAAAGCGTTTTAAAAGGATAAATAAAGTTTTTTCCTATGGAAGCTGCTTGTCTCTTGTGTTTCTGACTGCTTGTCTGTGTGAGAGACACAATGAGAGAGAATGAATGAATTTCAAGTGTTTGCATGAGTGTTTGCAGCAGTCACTTTCTGTCCGATGTACTCATGCTATATGTCAGTTTTTCTATCTTGAATACACACAAACACAAACTGTGCTGCTTTTTCAAACATAACAAGCTGTCTCAGCGAGTGACGTTCTCTGTGTCACAAATATTTCATAATGCCTCTGGGTATCTGTCCCCGGCCACTCAAGACTCGCACACAAACACTCTTGTTTGACTTCAGCGCATTAAAGTTTCAGTGAGTCTATAGTCAGTCAGTGGCTGGAGTGCGAAAGCATTCTGTCTCATGTTTAATGGTATTTGTGGAAGATTCTTCTGTTGTCTGCCATCTTGATCCAGGTTAGCATTATGCTATATAAAAACTTTTGAACCATATTTCTGATTTATCAGGCAAATTTAGTTTTGTTTGACCAAAACAATTGTGACTTTTTAAAGGGATTTTAAGGTTATGAGATTGTCAGAAGACTTTTGCCAATGGTGAACTTTATTCAAAGAGCAGAAATACCAACCTAGGCTCATTGGAAATACGTGCTTGTGATGACATGCTGAGATTACATTGCTTCTTGCATGTTTCAAGTGAAATGTCCAATTAGCCACGCTAAAAGCACATTCAGTTTCAGGAACAGATGAACATGAATCTGGACATGTTTTATTATGCTGGTTGTTGTACGTATCACGGCAGTCAGCAAACTCTTTCAGCCTTTGTTAAAAAAAAAATAATTCCCTGAAAGTGTGAGTTGGAATAGTTTGCAAGAACGCGATTATAAACAAAACAAGGCTGTGAAAGCGGACTAATGTGTAGATGAGTTTACCTGTTTGGTGTGATGATGTTTAATGTCTCCAACAACGTCTGTAGTCCCATTTAGCAGCTGCCTTTTTCAAAACATGTAAAAGCTTCAAAAAAAAATCACAAGTTGGGTATTACTGGTGTTTTATGTCATAGAATAAAATGTGAAAATATCTCGAGATTGTGTTCACCACAGACTTTATTTCAGGCTTTTAACCAAAACCCTTTGACTTCGGGACAATGGAACTGGAAGTGCTAAAATGCTAACTCATTTCTGGGTTTTGGTCTACAAAAATACATCATCCCTGCAGCACTTTATTTCCAATAAGCCTAGGTTGAGAACTACAGACTACACCATACAGCTATTTTGACTATTGGGGTGAAGTAGTTCATTACAGCTGTAATGATAAACATGACAAACTAGGTCAGCAACAGTCAGCAGAGATACTGTATAATTGTATTTAGGAATGACAAACAATTTACTTTATTCACTAATATATCACTAAAGTTTTGCGCGTAAGACAGAGACACAAGGAGAGACTTAGAGAGTATTAGACTAGTCATGTGACAGGTGATCAATCTGCACAAGACTGATATTAGATTTACTGCCCACTCACCCCAAGTGCATTCTGGGTAAATGCCGTGGGCTCTGCAAGCTTCTATCTGCTACTATTACAGCCCCCAGAGGGAGGGAGAGAGAGAATCTACAGAGAGAACCGGAGGAGGGAGTTCAATGGGTGAAGTTAGACATCAGTGGAAAGATTTGAAAACAGTGAAGAAAGAAAAGGGAAGATATACGTAAATCTGTGAAAGATTGATTTTATTTTATCATCTGTTGGATGATGCAGCCTTAGATGGAAGAGAACAATCAAGGCTGAGATCTCTCGTCTCGACAGTAATCCAATCAGACTTGAACACTGAACTGCTCCCTGCAGCTGCCATCAGATCACACTTGATTATTATCCTGAGAAATGGTGTCTTCCTGTTTCCAGACAAGTTCCCGCATCATCATAATTTCGCATTTCAAGATGCTCAGTGGCTTTTAAAAAAAGAGAGGTTACTTCGGTTGGTTGACCATTTGAAATGTTCAAAATATTTTTAGCCAAATGTGAATGGATAATAAGGCCTCAATTTTTTTCCACACACACCCATTATATATTTATATTATATTAGGTATTATATAAACTCTTATTTAATGTACAACAGTTTGGTAACACTTTATTTTAGGGTCTTTTAACTAGTTGCTTATTAGCATGCATATTACTAGAATACTGGCTATTTATTAGTACTTATTAAGCACATATTAATGCCTTATTTTGCTTGACCTTATTCTACATTCTTAATTCTACCCAATACCTAAACTTAACAACTACCTTACTAACTATTAATAAGCAGTAAACTAGGAGTTTATTGAGGGAAAAGTCGTAGTTAATAGATTATATATGTGTTACCTATACTGAAGTGTTACCAACAATTTTATTCAGAAAGGATGCATTAAACTGAGACAAACATTTATTATGATTTCTATTTCAAATACATGTTCTGTTGTACTTTCTATTCGTCAAAAAAAAAAAAAAGTATCACGGTTTCTTAAAAAATATGAAGCAGTGCAACTTTTTCAGCATTGATGACAATAAGAAATGTTCCTTGAGCACCAAATCAGCGTATTAGAGTGATTTCTGAAGGATCATGTGACACTAAAGACTGGAGTAATACTACTGAAAATGCAGCTTTGCCATCACAAGAATACATATTAAAATAGAAACACACACACACACAAATACATATGTGTGTGTGTGTGTGTGTGTGTGTGTGTGTATTAGTGTATATAGTGTATATATATTATATATTAGTGAGAATATAATTCTACTCTCCCTAAAGTGAGGTTTTATCAAATATATCCAATATCTATGGCTTAAACCCTCATAAGTAAACAGACTCATACATACAGAGTTGTTTTTCATCTGCCGTTGGTCTCTCTAGGTTGACTTGTATACACTCAGGACTCGGGAGAAAGGTTCATATGTGTCTGAGAGCCGCAGTCAAGGAATAACATAAATATTGAACTATAATGTCGGCTACCTTGCAAAGCAGAGCAGGAGAGATTGATGCCTGGAGAGTGAGAGACAGACAGAGATGGAGGTCGAGGGATTATACAGTTATTTCATTCTCTTCCTCTATTTTACTTGGTTTAATTGTTAATTATTTTTTAACGAGCTCTGTAGAAACAAGAATTTCCTTCTCTAAATCACTGTTTCCTCCACTCTTCCTTTCTCCCTTCTGTGTGTAGGACACTTTTAACAGGGATCTCAGCAGGAGCAGCAGGAGAATTCTCTTTCTCTCACTGTCTCACTGCTCTTTCTGCCCCCTAACTCACTCTAATTCCCAGTGATCTGTAGGGGGGAAGTTTCAGGGTGGTTTCATTCATGTCCTCTCATTTGTCTATGTCAGTAGAGTAGCCGCTCTCTCTCTCTCTTTCATCTCTCTCTCTTTTTTTACAAAATACCTGGTTTTGCCTGTCATTTTTGCGGACTGCGCATATAATCCAGTGCACAAAAATGTTAACATATATATTTCATGTATATGTAATTTTAATTAAGTCAGTACTTATGTGTGAAAATACTTGTACCAAGATTATAGAAGTATAAGCAGAAAAGGCCCAAGTGCAATTTTCTTTCGACTGGTTTATTTTGTGTGTGAAAAGTTTAAATTATTTTATCTTATAGTTTAAGATATTTTTCCACCTTTAGTACCTTGGATATATAAAAATAAATAAATAAATAAATAAACAGACCAAAGTTGAAAAATATAAAAAAACTAATTTATTAAAAGTGGCTTAAGACTGCATAAAAGCCCCTATAAACGCAGACAAAACGAAATGTTTCTCTTTCTTTCTAGTGCATAAACATGTCTCTGAAATGTTATTGGTATCACGCCAACATTAATGCCTAAACTGTAAATCATTTTAATTGTCTAAAGGGTGTGTTTCTGAGAAACTGAAATGCACTTATGCACAACAGTGAGAGAGAGAGAGAAAAAAAGGCAGTTGTATATTTGTGTGTGTCTGTGTGAAACATCTTTTTTGAGTTTTAAAAGAGGGCGACTTTATGAACAGTGAGGCCGTAGTCACAGACGTTCATCTGGGAGCAGCTTGCTCCACTGTCTATTAAATCTTAATGTATTTATGATGAAGCCGCACGGACATGATAGCAAAGATGAGGAACCTGCTTTACTTCCTCACTCTGAGGCTGAAACACTCGTCCAGAACTCGCAGAACCTCGCTCTTAAATTCTGTCTGACACTGGAAAACCAGCCTGCTGGAAATGTGACCTAAATACCACACCACATGCTCACTGAGTCTCTCTCTCTCTCTCTCTCACACACACACACACACACACACACACACGTCCACAGCACATATTGCCTGCTCGCCCCTCAGTCGGCACATTCAACTTATCCAACAGCATATAAAACAGATGAGAGGTCATGAACAGTCCAGAGCATCTCTCTAATGAGAGAGTTTATGTTTGTTTATTCAAACAGCAACTGATTGCACTGCTTTCATATTTTGAGTGGATTCCAGAAAGGATTTGTTGAGGTTAAAATAAGGTGTGCCTGATAATTAAAGCATTTATACTTGTTGCGGAATTAAAAAGCACAACTGCTTAAATATACATAAATATTATCATTTATAATCCAAAAATAAAAGACTGAAACAGAATGACTTATAATTTTCTCGGAGTCTTGCTGGCTAAAGTCTTGGCCGGACTTGACGTTCTGCTCACTGCATTTCATAATGGTGGTGAACAAACTTTCCAAATGCACTGCAGCAGGATTTTACAAAACATTAAGAATATATAAATGAAGGTTTTTTTGTGGACTAAAGATTCAGTTGTTTATTTTTTTAGGCAAATGGAAAAATTCTGAGAGGCCTAAAAACATGCAAGAAAAAAACGGTTCTTATAAATCAACAAGATTTGTGCAACTTATTGGGAAAAACCAAAGATTTATTCAGGATGTGAAACACGACCAAACCCTGTTCCATATGAATCTTGACCCATATGAATCATTCTACTCTCTCTCACACACAGAGAGAGGTGCTCTACGGGTCAGGCCTTTTATTGTGATTGTCATGTTGTGAAGTGGACAAAGGCCGATGAACTGCAGTCATTTAGATTTCATTTTTGAAATAGTGCCCTTAAACAGATGAGTTCATGAACCGCCACTGCATCCTGTTTTCTGTGGAAACCTTTTGACAAATTTGCACCAAAGGACCGAATTCTCAGCAGAACACCCTGAAATTCACCAATCATCAGTCCATTTATGTTAATGCTGTTATTCGCTGTATACGAGACCCAGGCGGCACTGCTGACAGCCAGACTTATAAGCTCATCGTGGTATCATCTTGGGAGACCATGAGTGTTTAGAGTTTTGATGAGGTGTGTGTATGAAGTTAGATAAGATTATTTATATGACTGTATAAACCAGCTCGCCATTATGTCAATGTGTCACACACACACACACACTCACAGATCTCTGTGGATACAGTCAGACTGCCAAGCTAGGCGTGTCAAAGTGAACCCAGCAGAGTGAAATCACCGTTTCAGCAGATTTCATTTGGACAATGGCTGATCTTGTTTATAAAAACCTGATATTATATTCTTAAAATATGCATTGCTTGCCATTGCCTGATTTCTGTGTGTTTGTGTACGAGATGATCGCATTTCTTGTTTTCCTGGAAGAGCTTAAGACTGTCACACGGATCTGCTCTGACTAAAACAAACTCTCGTTTTCTCTCTTTCCACGCACCCATCAAAAGATCAAAGGAAAGCGAAAACAACAAACTGATGGCAAAACACAACTCATCAGCCAAACTAACAAATTTTGACTATTTACTTGATATATACAACAAGACTTATACAGTTAAGTATGTCATTTCTTCATTGTTGAACTCGACAAATAACAAAGGCACATATCTGAATGTCACTGAGGGATGGAAAACACTACCTTTCTTGGTTGAGGGATTTTATCCACAACAAACTATTCAAAGAATTGACAAAAAGAAAAAAAAACAGACACTTAATGCACATGCAGCACAATAATCATATTGGTTTTCATCAGCACATCATGGTTTAGTATTTCCATTTTCATCTGTTCCTACTGGCTGATGAAATTCTTGATGTTGTTTTGTCTAGAAAGCATCTGCCAAGAATATGCACAAGTAATGATGATATATGAAATTGAATTTGTTGGTAACTCTGCCAAAACAACCACCGTCAATACGTTTTCCCATAATGGAAAGTAACATATTTAATTATCACACATCTGTTTGATACATTAAAATATGCATAAAATAATGCCAAACTCTATTGGCTGTGGTGATGTTCGAGGTATGTGATATGAACGAAACGAAACAAAAAGCAAAAAACAAAACAAATATCTTATATCTGTGATGTGAATTCTACTTTTGTTTCTAGGTTCTACTTTAGTCCCTTGCGGACTACGAACCTCATTCATTTCCTCTATTCTTATTCTCCTCATATATGCATTATATTAATTGGCAAACTGGTGAAATTTATTTTAAGAGAAAACTCTGCACCAAGGAGCTCATTTAGCACTCCAGGATATTTGAATATTAATCACAATTAAGATGATGAATGGTACATGTGTGCTAGCCCTATCTGTGGAGATAAATAGCATTAGCATGTGCCAAGCATATTAAAGTTGTGTTTAGGATAAAGCAAATTAGCCAGAGAGCTGCTAATGCTAACTTTGCTGATGTGTTGCTGTAGTGTCTGACGCAGGTACAAATCATCTGTCCTGTCCTCTGTGCCTGAAATCATCATACAAAACAGACATTGAGCTGAAGAAAATATTATAAAATATCTTAAAATCCCTAGTGTCCCTAAAAATAATGTTATTGTATTAAAGTCATGATTTAATGGAAGTACAGACAAATCCTTCCATATTGTGAATCTGAATGGAACAGGAAAAAAAGTGAACTTGCAGGTGATTGTAAGAAAAAGGTCAAATTTAACTGGACTAAATGATTGGAGAAGTGCGACATACGTCACCAGAGAGAAGTCTGTTGTTTCACCAGAAGATCAAGCTATGTTTTAAATAAATTTCAAGGTAAGAAAAAAAGCGATGTATATATGAATCATTATAAGATCAATAACATGCATTTAGAAAATAGATAAGGTGAATTTTCATTTCATGCCGACTTTAAGCAAGCAATGAGAACATACTATTACATTGTGAATTTGTATAGAAAGCAATACATTATTTTTGTTATTTTTGTATCACATTACGTTATTACAGTACTTTTCTTACCATAAGCAAACTGAGATTCATTCTTCTTCAGAGTGTGAGCAATATGCCTGATGCTTGACCCTTTTTAAATTAAAAATGCTTTTGGCATTTTAAATGTTCAAATCTTTTGAATGCAGCATAATGCATTAACGACACAATACAATAATATAATAATAATCATATATAATATAATAATATAATATTATAAAATCAAAACAAATCTCAGAGTGGACTAATAAAAATATTTTCAGATTTATTTATAAACTACTAACTCTGATATTAGTGTCAATTTAGCAAATACAGTGTTAGTTTACTTATTGCTTGAAAAAGTCATTTTAATTACACAACACCATTTTTGAAAAATATTACCCCCAATAATGATTGAGATGCCTAACCTAAGGAAAAAAAGAAGAAGAAAAAAAAAAAACATGATGAGACTCCCTGATGAGTTTGACGGAAATTCAGTCTACAGTCACCAGTTACATTGAAATTATTTTTTTACAATAGTCTCTGTTGTGAAAATGCATAGCTGTCATGAACAAGCTCTCATACACTGCTATGTAAAACAACCCCTGCTCATGGGAACGATGATGATGCTGTCTGTCTCACATGTTATAAGCATCTATTTAGAAATCCTGAACTGAGCCTTTTATCCTTTTGTTTCATGTAATTTAGACTCGGTACATGTTCCACCACAGCTCGCCCTCTTTAATCTGACTGTTAACATTTAATCTTTACCATATCCTCAGACAGCAGACAGTACTCACGCTGCTCAGCCCTACAGTTACGCTACGGGAAACACGTGGCATTTCAACCCAACACACAATCAACACGCAATACTTTTCTAAAAGGGGTCATATAATGCCACTTTTACAAGATGTAAAATAAGTCTCTGATGTCCCCAGAGTGTGTCTGTGAAGTTTTAGCTCAAAAATACCCCACAGATAATTTTTTACAGTATGTTAAATTTGTCTCTTTTTGAGGATGAGCAATGAGGATGTGTGTGTCCATTTAAATGCAAATTAAACTGTTCAGCCTTTTATGTTCAAAACGGAGTCGGACAATGATGGAGAGACACAAGAAGAAGTGACAACATGTAGAATGCAACAGGACGTTTCTTAATGGTTAGTTGATGAATTTATGTAGCTGAAGTGGAGTTAACTATCTTAAAGTCATTGATTCAATCTATAAATCACTTGTGTGGGAACTGTTGTAAGATCCTACAGAGCCAGAGAATATGCTGCATGAAGATAGAACAGGTATAGTTTAGTTTAATTACGGTTATAACTTATATTGTCATCTTGCTTTTATGGCATGCTATTGCATTTGTGTTACGTGCTGTATTGCAATAACATGGTCTCACCCTTTGTTGCGTGTTCTTGGGGGCAGGGTTTATGTAAATTTTAGAGTTAGTGATGTCACCAACCCGGGAAGAAGCACGTTGTAGTCCCTACCAGCCGTTTGTTCGAGTTCTTAAAAAGCTATTTTTTAAAAAGAAAATACTTGCGTTGAACTTTGAGCATCGTAACTTTGCAGATGTTGTTCATGCTCAAATAGCAACATTACACACTAACTAAAGTTAAAAAAGTGAAATCATAATCAACCACCCCTTTAACATAATCCAAGGTTATTTTATTAAAACTAAAACTATAAAATACATTTCATTACTTGAACTAAAATAAACATTAACTAAAATAAAATATATAAAAACATAAGCTTACTTTATTTCAGCTAGTTGCCAAAGCAACATTTAAGTTGAAGTACTAAAAATAACTTAAACTAAATGAGCTAAAACTAAATATTTAAAAAAATGACAATCACAACAAAATAAAATTTAAATGAAAAAGGAAAATACAAAAATTCAAAATATTAACAAAAACTGTTTCAATTATAAAATAACACTTACTTAAATTGATGATAACAGATTACTTTAAACATTACAGACTAACTGATTCCTGAGAGAACATTTGCCATGGACTCTTTTTTGTGAAAAAATATATGAAGAAAAAAACACATGTAGGGTAATAAAAATGATGAGTTTGATTCATGCATTGATTCATGTTGTTCATGATATATTATCCACTACTAAAACTTATATACAAACACTTTCCTCTGTTCATTTTTAGCAGCAAGAATACTGATTTCTTGTCTAATTAGTATGACCAATTATTTTTTTACTAGCAGTACTTCTTATTAATGATCAGTTTTTTTTTAACATTATGGCCAGTTGTGCAGCTCATTAATGATGCCTACTAGCGACCAACAGCGACCTGATGACCTGCAAAGATAAAATCACACAAGACTGCGAGAGAGAGAGCTTAGTACAAGGCTGTTATACTGTATGTCATGGTATAATCTGAGCATCACAAATAAAGCCTTTAAAGCCATAAAAGTGTCTGTGAGGAACACAGAAGATTTAATTATAAAGCAGCATCTAACAGCCATAAGCCTTCAAGTTGTAAACCTGAGAGCGAGATTGCTGGAAACAAAGGAGAAAGAGAGAGTTAAAGTAGTTGCGCTGAGTTGGATTGTTTTGCTTATGTTATTTTCCTGTGGCTCCACAGTGTACATGAACAAAGATGACAGATTTCACCAATGATGAATAAGAATGCTAACTGATAGCATGTATTATACGTCTCCTTAGTTTATAGTGATTGGGAAAGGCAACTTTTTTGTGCTATAAATAGGAAATGTTGTGCTTAATATGATTTTACCTTTGCTTGCTTCTGCCTCTTCTTTCCAGGACACATGACATGAACTAGAACGAATGCTGTGCCTTTTAGCGAGCTAAAGCGGTCACAGAGGGTCTGTCCTCTGATAAAGCCTGTTTTCTAAGCACTCCCAGTCACATAATATCAATGACAGCTACAGACATCTCTTTCTCACCCCTCACACGTACAAATATACATACTGTTCATGAATATGGTGTTAAATTTGGGGTTGTCAGCTCTGATGCTACTAAAGCTGTTGATGAGAACCAAATACCCTCAACAAAGGACAAACTTGCCCTTAAAACAAACACAGAAAAAGACAAAAAGAGCAAGAGAGATGAAAGCAGACTCTACTACAGCGAGGTTTAAAAAGTCCTCTCACGAAATTGCTTTTATTGTGCATTTTTGATTTAATGAAATTTTTTTTGCTTTAATGCTTGAAGTCAAACTCATCACATTCTCCAGCATGACTTGAGAATGATCCAAAGAGCACATTGTGCTTTAATGGCCTCTTGTCACATGGTTCATGCCACAAATGTATTTATTTGATTAGTGACCTAAGAAGTAGTGCAGAAGTTAAATGTTTTTTATGCACAGATGATAACATTTTCATGCTTTAAAATTGTTTAAATTATGAAACTGTGTTTTTACATTTTCAAAACTAATGGGGACCAAAAAATGTCCCTACAAGGACAAGGATTTCAGACATTACCATCTTTTTGGTATAACGTAGGGTATACCACACACACACGCACGCGCACACGCACACACACACACACACACACACACACACACACACACACACACACACAGACTACATAGCTGTGAGACTGAAATGTCACTTGTGTCTCATCCTTTTGCATCAATCACAAACACCTTCTATTTCCCCTCCATCTGTCCTTTCCTATAGGCAGCTGCTGTCTAAAGAGCAGGGTTTATTTTCCGTGTAGCTGAGACAGTCGAGGTTTATACGTGTCCTAAAATCACTGACCCTAAACTACTGCTTGTGTAAATAAACATCTTCCTGGTCTGCCTTAACTAAGTTATATTTATTTTGCCAACAACAACAGCAAAAAAAAAAAAAAAAAAAATCACTTCAAAAAATGAGTCAGTGAGCAAGAATATTGCAAAATATAAAGTCTGTAATACTAAGATAAACGGTTTGGGGAGTCTTTGAGAAACTAAAATACTGCTGAGAGCAGAGGGGCATAAATATTTTGTTGACAAACAGGCATGAAAATGTGACATCAGAGCATTTTATCACAATGACATCTTTAATTAAACTGACCATGACCACCATGGGAGAGAAAACCACTGCTGCTGCAGAGCATGTTTGCTTGAACATTTGATCTTCCTTAAAAGAAATGTATTTCTACAACTGATTTATAACTATGTACTGTACAAACCGTTCATGAGCTTTGATATTATATCTCAAACCTTGAGGTGTGTGCATATCTCTTGTGGATATTATGATTAATTAGTCTGATTCAATAATTCAGTTATTTCAATGTAATATATGAAACTGTCAGAACTAGTCAATATATTCAGCAGCAAAACACTAATAGCTGTTTAATGACAGTGTTCAGTGACAGCGGCTCAGATTTTAATTTCTTCACCAGAATTGTTTGTTTTTTTATCTTTAATATCAACTTTCAGTGAAAATCATGTCACTTTTACATACCAATCCACCAACTTAACTTAGATAATAGTTGTCGACGTGCAAGAGACAAAATGAAGCGAAGATATGAGGACGAATACGGAACACAGACAGGATTAGTAACTTGTGTGGGAAGGTATGTATGTCTGCTTTGTGGTGGTGTAATAATGTCACGAATTGAAAATATCAAATTCAAAGCAAAACCATGAAACAAAGATCCCAACATTCAGAGCAATTTCAGAAGGAATTTAGAAAACTGCAAACAAAAGATGTTTGTCAGCTAATCAGTTACTGAACTGGCTAAGGTTGAGTACCACTGCTACACACACTTAAAGGGATAGTTCACCCAAAAATTAAAGAAAGAAAGAAAGAAAGAAAGAAAGAAAGAAAGAAACACAACATTTTTGATTTTACTCACCCTCATGTTGCATGAGTTTCTTTCATTTTAGATATTTTATAGAATGTTGGTAACAGTTGACGTCACTCATTGACTTCCATAATTTTTTTTTTCCTACTATGGAAGTCAATGGCTGCCATCAACTGCCTGGTTACCAACATTCTTTAAAATATCTGCGTTTGTATTCAACAGAAGAAAGAAAATCATTTAGGTTTGGAACAACTTGAGGGTAAGTAATAACAAAATCTTCATTTTTGGGTGAACTATCCCTTTAAGACACAAGCGCTTTCCTTTAAACTTTCCATTTAAGCATCAGTGTATGATGCAGGTCTATTGAATCAAAGCATCCATGTGGCTCCTTTTGAAAATTTGATGACACTTAGTAAAGTTAATTCACAGATGAATCATTCTTTTGAGTCTGTTCTTTTAAATGAGTGTGAATCAGACTGACTCTGTCAGAGCAGTTCTTGAGTTAACTCACTGAATCAATTTTTTTGATCATGTCCGACTCTAAACGAGCTAGAAAACTGTGAGCACTACAACTCAAAGCTCGAGTGTAATATTAAACTTTAATTAAAGAATATAAAATGTCTGGGAACATGCAATGACAAACAAAAGCCAACGAATATTTTTTTTTAACCTGTTAGTTGAACAATAATAATTGCAGCAGACGAGTCCACCAATAGTAGTAAGTGAAGTAGTGAACTAAGTAGTAATGAACAGGTGTTATTTATACACAGCAATAGTTTTATAAGTGTTCATACTGTTAGAAGCTGATCATTATGACTTTATCTTTTATCTGTAGCAGCCGAATGTGTGGAATTTTAAAATGAATCAGTCGTCCTGTTTTAAAGTTCACAGTGGTTTAACTAGTCTGCCTTAATCCACTTTCAAAGTCACACTGCGAATTTATGGGCTACCCTCTGACCTTATGAATTACAAACACATGCACACAAAAACACGCACACATATGAGAGATCAGAACCAAAGGGGAACATGTGTAGGCAGCGAGAGGGAATGGGTGCATGGATGATGTCCAGACTTCACAGGCATCAAAAGAGAAAGAATAAGATTAAGTTTGTGAATGGAAAGGAAGACAGAGAGACGTGGAGATACGAAACGTAAGGTTTGATTTATAGCTTAACTCACTTCATTTTTTCTCTTTTTCCATCCACATATTTATCTTTACTGACTTTATCACACTTCTCGTTTAGAATTGACTTAACGCTACAGTAGCTGTACAAACAGACATAGAATATCTATTTCTGCACTGAAAAAAAAAAAGTGATAACCTGCAACTGTTAACTCAAGGAGATATTTCTACCTGATCAATCCCTTTAATTGAGTTTGGGGACCCACTGCTCTGCAAATTTTGTATATTTTCCTTTATTTTACATTTTTATGGAGATCTTTGCTAATGATAAACAATATTTATACAAAGTTATATTTTTGGCCATTATTGCGTAGGACAGTATAGATGAGACAGAAGGGGTATAGGATAAGGATCTTGAGGCTGGACTCAAACTATGTAAACATAATTGAAGCACTGCCCACAAGACTATTGCTCCAACAGATTCAGTAATATTTTAATTTGAATAAAACCTATTTATTCAGATTAGTGAATTAATAAAAATGTTCACTGTAGCTTTTGGTTTACTTCTTATTCTGTCAGCATTTACTCATCCTTGTTTTGTTCCAAACCTGCATATTTTCAACTGTTTTTGGCAGTACAATGAAAGCCACTGGGGTGAATGGGTCACCTGACAAATGATCAGCTGATAGTATCAGGCATCAAGCACTGAAGTTGTGTTTGTGGCATTATAATGTATTTCATGTTTGTTTGTCTCATGAGTTCATGTGATGATTCATGTGGTGTTGTCAATAAGATATAAATCTCTCTTATAATATATGAGATGAACCATTTAAAACCATGCAAAGTCGGCATGAAACAGAAGTCTTTTCTCACCTATTGTGACTTACTGTAAATTCAAGCCAAATGGCTTCTCTAACAAGAAAAAATGTATGGCAGGACTTGATTTTGTCCATCGGGAATTGATTGGATTGTTTGATCGTTGTGGTTTGCTATTGCTCTGATCTGATGTGAGTGACAGGTTGTCCCGCCCTCACACAGATAAACACATCATCAGAGAAGACAAGAGATGTCGCTGCACGAGTGTGGTTAAGTCATTTTGATGAAAGATTACAAGGGCACATGAATTAAAAACAACGTATTTCTGCACTGAAAAAGTGATAACCTGCAATTGTTATCTCAAGGAGACATTTTTACCTGATCAATGATCAACCAGTGGTTCTCAACTCTGGTTCTGGGACCCACGCTCTGCACATTTTGAGTTTTGAGGTTACCATTGTGCAGAAGAGTGGTGCTTGTGCTTAGACTGTAGGCGGTTACGTGATGACCAGACATGATGTGCGTTTTTTCACTCAATGATAAATAACTGTGCTAATGTCAGTTCTGAAATCAGAATCTTCTTACTTGCTCATCCTTTATGTTGTAAACTATATTGACAGGAACTTAAATTTATGAAGTTGGTTCAACAAAACAGTATTTGTTTATATGAACTTGTTTTTTTCTTCTTGTACCAACCTAAACTAATTGCGTGGAAAGGTTTTCCTTTTTTTTTTTGTGCGGTCCACAGTCATAACCTTGAGTAGTCGGATGTGCACAACAGGTCCAGGTCCCATATTTGGCTCCCATTGGTACAGTGTCCTCATTAGAGATAGTTTCTCTCTGCAGGAGAATCTAAAGCACAAACGCCAGAGAAGAGCATCTAAGGCTCAGACAGAAGGAAGAACACTTTAATAAATCTCTGTGGTCCATTCAAACACACACACATATACACGTTAGACTCGAGTTTATGGAGGGTGACACACACACATATGGCTGAGATTAAGTGATATCATGTATCAGCAGTGATGACTTTACCAGAACTCATATTAGTAGCAGGCATGACACTACAGATATCACACACACACACACACACACATACACACACACACACACACACACACACACAAACACGAACACAGAGCTGGGATTTTCCCAGCCAATCAATGTTGAAAGATACTCATACTATCCAATTTTCAATTTAATTCACTCAAGATTTCTTACAAAATTTAAAATGAATTGTTTGTAATTATGTGTGGAGGAAACAGAAAAGGAAATCTTGACACAGTGTGTTTGTTTCTGTGTGTATGAATGCCTGCGTATATACGTATGTTTAATTGAAGGTCTATGTATATTTGCAACAGATGGAACTTGCATATCACATAGCTAACGTAACACATAACATCATCATTTTGTACACACGCTCACACACACACACGCACACATGCATGCACACGCACGCGCACAGGTTTGTTTTGCTATCTTAGTGAGGACATTCCATAGGCGTATTGATTTTTATATTGTACAAACTGTACATTCTCTCCCCCTACACTACCCCTACCCCTAAACCTACCCATCACAGAAAACATTCTGCATTTTTACATTTTTAATAAAACATTGTTTAGTTTGTTTTTAAAGCTATTTTAAATATGAGGACTCATGAAATGTCTTCATATTTCATGTTTACGTCATAACAAAATAACAATATACAAATGTTTGTCCTTATAAATCACAAAAACGTGTGCGTGCACACACACACACACACACACACACACACACACACACACACACACACACACACACACACACACACATATTAACAAAAAAAAGTAAACACATCCTCCATGTGTGGACTTCCTATTACATCTACTGTTGTTAATTATAACCTGATTATAGTCATTACAGACTAACCCTAGCACTAATTTTTTGCATTTTTTAATTCTTAATTAAGACATTATTTACTCTTTTTCCTCTTGGGCCCAGCCCCACAAGGTGGTTTGGTCAGGTTATGCTATTCTTCAGGGTATGTTTTCCAATATTTTGTCCCCACATGGACTAAAAAAACTGCCTATGTGCATGCATAAACACAAATGCTGGACACACATACACACACTCTCTCTCTCACACAGGTTTTTCTATTCTTCTGGGGACATTTGTGGAAATTTCATCCCCACAAGAAAGCAAAACCTGCCCATGAGCGTGCCACCCTGCACACTCACAAACCATATGTCAGAAACCTTGTTAACGCTCGACTAAACACCAAGAGAGACCATGTAAATAAGAGCTGTTCACCGACATGTCACACTGACAAAAGACACAAAGACAAAACATGAAAAAGATAAACAAAGTTTAGAGCCTGAAGAATCTGCACAGATGATTTTCTCTGAACAAAAAAACAAACAAACAAACAAACAAACAAGCAATCAAACAAGAACAATTTCATGAAGATCTAAATTAAAATCGATGGCGATTTCCAATTAGTTTTTAAAGCAATCCTCTGTCAGAATTATTGATGTTATTTTTAAGGGCACTTGTGAAAAGAGTTTTCCAGTTGGAACAGATCGACTGTGGTACCGTGCATGACAAAGACACTAACACAAACTCATGTAAGCCCCCAGATATTACATTAATTCAAACGTACAGTTTTAGGTCACCATCTTGTATACAAATGGAAAAACTCTGAACTCAGAGCAGCTGAGAGCATCAGTCCTGAGCTCAGTATACAGTAGAGCGAAATGCTTAGCTGATCATTAGCAAAGTGTGCTTTAAAAGTTTGTTTCTGTGCGCTTATTAAAAATCTTAAGTTCTCATCAGTATTTCAGCCCAGAGGACATTTTCTCTTACTTCTGTAACTAATACGCACATAAAGCCCCGAAGCATAGTCTAGTGTCAGTAATTAAAAACGGCAAACACCTTTAACTTAAAACTGAAGAACTTTGTGTATGTGTGTATGAAACATTTCGCTGGTTGTTCCTGTTCTAACCTGTAATTTGAGGAGTGTATCTTTCACAATCCTTTAAACTGAGTAGAACAGCTGCCAACATGGACGATAAATCAAAAAAAAAAAAAAAAAGAATTCTGTCTGCTATGCGACCGCAATTTACAAACGAGTTTTCAGCCAGATATATAAATATTTCTTTTTTAATTTTGAGCAACTGTAACTGTGAAGCCACATTAAGCGACACAGTTCAGTTATTAAGTGTGAACCATAAATCATAAATTCTAATAGCTTTATTTTTTTTGCATTTCATACTAATTTTAATCAAGTTTCAGTGACACTGTAACTACACAATTATCATTAATGATTAAACTGTTTTATTTTATTTTTTTTTTTTTTACATTTTTAAACAAAATAGTTTTTAACATTTTAATTTTGGCTATTTATACCACAAGTTATTGACCATAATATGAAAATAAATACCATATCTGTTTTGACCAGAATTATAATATTGGTGCCTCCCTAATTTTAAATATTAATAACTCATAATAATCAAGTACAAAATAAAGGCTGTAGGAAATACCCAAAAGTCCTTGTGCTCAAATTATTCAATTATGTGTTTGGTCAAAACCAGTTCTTTTTATACGAATTTAAATATTTTACAAAAGTGCAGTTGTGCACCAAGTAGTGTGAATTTTTATAAATCCATAATCATAATTCCCCTCATATACCATATTTAACAATATGCTATTATAATATAGTTTTGATTTAAAAAATGATCCAAACTGTGATTGAACGATATTTCAATCACAGTTTCGAGTCTAGAAACTAGTTAACTTTACTTAAATGTTTAAGTTCACTCTTTATGAAGACTAAAAATACTTCTATGGAGAAAGTCATGCAATTCCCAGTCCACTTTAATTGAGCCAAATAAGTAGATTTATGTTTTAATGCTATCAGTTTAATGCTTTTTTAAAGTTTTTTAAATCAATCACACTAACTATGCTGAATGACATGGATTAAGGTTTTCTCTTGTATAGTTATTATTAAAAAAAACATATACCCAGATTCACAACAGAGCAAGAGAAAGAAAGAGCGCATATGGAAATGATCACAGAGATGTGATGGTTAGACGGAAGTGGGGCTTTATGATGGAGAGGATCCTACTGGAGTTTGTTCTCGTACATCTCTATCTATGGCCTGCGTGGGGACGAGGCGAGGGAGGGAAAAACGCTTGAGACAGCACAACGTCTCAGCGGCAGCAGAAGCAGAGATGGTGTGCGTGCTTTATGGTAGATCGCTCTGCCATACGCGCTCACAGCGTATAGACGGTAGAGGACTATCCAGCTCGGAAAATACTTTAAGCTCAGAAACAGATCACTCCCATTACGCTGACCTCCTGCCGCAACCCCACAACGGCGCTCCTTTGGCTTCCCCTCGCCTCATAAGTGCATACACACACACATAAAAACTTTCAAAAATCTCATTACACACTTTCTCAAAGCAGAATGAAAAAAGGTGACAACATATGTCATCTCACAGACGTTTGCAATTTCCGACAAATATGCAGATGTACAGGCGATATTGCTTTGGGTCGTGCACCGTGTGTTGAGGTTATTGTTACTCTACTGTTAAAACTGTTGAACTGCTTTAGTTCACTGTGCTTTGGGGGAGAAAATCTGGATCATATCTAAAGGGAACATGCAGTCACCGTGTCTTTCTCACGGGCCGTAATCCAACTTAAAAAATGAACACTCACACATACACCTCTGCAGGGTAAATTCTGGGCTCGGCTACAGGAGACCGAGGGGGGAAGTGTGGGATGATTGGTCTGATTAACAGCTAAATGGATCCAGAGGGCAGCACATCACTAAGAGTATTGTTACCCTATTTATATACAAAACACATCCTGCACTTAGATAAGAGAACACACACATGCTGTTTATCTCTCTGTTTGTTTTTTACACAGGATTCGGTGAACGCAGATCAGGATCGCAGAAAGCCTTTCAGGACTGCGGCGAGGCAAGTTTAAACTCTTAGAGTGGCGTAATGCCAGGTCAGGTTGGCACCTCATAAACCGCTGGAAGTGAATAGAGGTGTGCGTGTGTGTGTGTGGGAGTGTGTGTGTGTGTGTGCACGTAGGTGGATGAAATTTAGCTCTCAAAGATTATGGTTCAGCTGTAATTTTACCTTTTATTTTAATGCTTTATTTTGCTAATGGGGTTTCATGTTTAAGCAGCGTTAATGACATGGAGACACCTCCCGAATGGAAAACCTGTATGTGCGCATTGAGTTTTTCACGAACCATTGCTTTTGCTTCACGAATGTGGTAGTCAAACACACACACACACACACACACACACACACACACACACACACACACACACACACACACACTCTTTCGAAATATATGTAGCAGGCTTTTACTACTTTGTTCTCGGAAAGAATTTTTCTTTTTCATATTTTTCTTTTAACTTTGCCTGTTTTTATTCACTTTTATTCGTCTTTTGTTCTTTTCTCTGTTCAAAGGAACAAGTGTAGTTGTGCTGTCATTCTGTCTGCAGATCTGTTTGTACTAATTCTAAATCAATTAAGCCAACTAAATAAATACTAGAGAAAGTGTTCTGATCAGATCTGTTTTAAATCTAAAAACTTTTTTGCCAAATGAAAAAGGACAGAGACAGATTTAATGATTTCAGCTGTACGGAAAAATGACAGAAATCCTGCTTCCGTATCCAAAGATTACCATCACACACACACATACAGTGGGAAGGTAATTGACTGAGTCTTTGCACCTGTTGTTAAAGTGGCTTGGAGGATCCGTAGCCAGTCACGTCAATACAGATACTCTGATACAGTCAGTCAGTCTCTTCTAGAGGACAAATCTTTTATGAATTCCCTGGTCGTCCAAAGTACCATCTCTCTTTCTCGCTCTCTTTTTCACTACGCTTGAGAAGGCAGAATTTCTGAAAATGCCAACACAAATATTTTAAAACCTTCTTTAAAAAAAAGAAAGAAGAAAAAACAACTTGTAAGGGTGATTTGATTTTTTTTTTATTATTATAAAAAGCTTTAATTAAAAACAAACCAAAAAATTGCAAAAACATATTTGTAAAGGCTGCAGTTGGGTGCATTTTTGGGTGAACCATCTCTTTAAGGAGTTTTGGTAACACTTAAAGGGTTAGTTCATCCAAAAATGAAAATTCTGTCATTAATTACTAACCCTCATGTCGTTCCACACCCGTAAGACCTTCGTTCATCTTTGGAACACAAATTAAGATATTTTTGATAAAATCCGATGGCTCAGTGAGGCCTGCATTGCCAGTTTGATACACGCTCCAAACCACTGATTCGAAAACAAAAGATTCGTAAAGCTTTGAAGCTTCATGAAGCAGTGTTTTGAAATCGCCCATCACTAGATATTGTTGAATAAAGTCGTTATTTTGTTTTTTTGGCGCACAAAAAGTATTCTCGTTGCTTCATAACATTCAGGTTGAACCACTGTAGTCACATGAACTGTTTTAAATATTTCTTTAGTAGCTTTCTGGGCACTGAAAGTGTTAATTGTCTTGCTGGCTATGGAGGCCTCACTGAGCCATCGGATTTCATCAAAAATATCTTAATTTGTGTTCTGAAGATGAACGAAGGACTTACGGGTGTGGAACGACAAGAGGGTGAGTAATTAATGACAGAATTTTCATTTTTGGGTCAACTAACCCTTTAAAGCCTTTATGTATAATATATTATAAAGGTATTCATAATGTACATTATAATGCATTATATTTTTACATAAATTACTGCACCCAAAGTCAAAATTCATTATAATATGCATTATAATATATTCACATAATATTCACATCTTAAATTGGCAGTTTGTCATGTTTTAATGCATTATACTTTCTAAAGATGTATTATAATGCACTATAACTGTGGTTACAATTATTCATGAGGCCATACAATGCATTATAAGGTGCATTACAAGGCATAATTAATGCATTACAAATACTTTTATATTGCATTATACATAAAGGCTTTAAGTAAAGTGTTATACTTGATCTAACACTTGCCATTAATTTCGCTGGTATAACTTAACAGTTTGTTCAGTTATATTAATAATAATTAAGGGTCTCTTTCTTTCTCTTCTATCCGCCCCCTTTCTCAGTTTTGCACTGTTTGCCCATTTTTCATTATACGGTTTAGTTGGAGCAATTCTGAACACTTTCTTTTAAAGATTAAGATGTCTTCCAAGAACATGTCTATCTTCTGCCTTCCTATATTCATATGTGACTATATTTGTATGTGTCAGTCCTAAATCAAACACAGCAGCATGACCAGCCCCTGCTGGTCAAACCCAGCGATACACACACATACACACACACAGAGAGAGAGGCAAACACACACTCAGGGCCAAAGCCCAGGCAAGCGGAACAATTGCTGGCCTCTAGAAATCATTTAGAAACTCTTTTACATCATTTCTGACCAAAATAAGCAGTAGAAGTGCATTTAATAGTGTTCACATCTGTGTGTCTGTGTGTGTGTCATACCAATGAAAAAACAAACACAGCCATTTTTCCCCTCTTTCATGCTCGACTGCAGAGCGACGCAATTCTGATCCGGACTCACACGGTCATGAAACTACAGGAATTCGGTGCAAGTTTAATGCTGGACACAGACACACTCACATCTGTAGCCTGTTACTGAAAGCAGAGAGGTTATTTCAACAGGGTAATGGAAATAATGGCCACCAACACACGTATGCTGACACAAAACACATTTACACACACACACGCACAGAGCAGGAGGAGGGCTAGGAGGTACAGTGCCTCATGCTGACCTGTGTCAGTGTGATGAGGTGCAGTCATAAAGATAAAGATGGAATTTGAATCTGAGTGGATCCACAGGATATGTGTTTGTGTGTGTCTCTGTGTGTGTGTGTGCGCGCAAGAGAGACTGTTTCACTATATACAAAAAGACCAGATTTCTGAAAATGTCATTACAAATATACTAAAACCAACTTTTAAAGTGGGTTTTTAGTGATGTAAATAATTACTATCTGAAAATGTCAAAAGATTTGTCAAAGGTGCAGTTTAAAATTACTACTGTTGGTACCATATATATATATATATGGTATAATTTAATATTTAATTCAAATGTATTTAATAATATTTAATACTAATAATCAAATCTTTAATCTTGAACAAAACATGCATGTAAAGCGAATGTTTTGAGTTACTTGACAAAACATTTTTTTTTGAAGATTAATTTTAGTAAAGTTTAAAATATATATGTATAAAAGCTGTATAAGTCTCATTTTAGAAATGTTTGGTCTGATCTGGTTATATGTATATATTTATTTTATTTATCATTTTACAAATAAGTGTATAGTATTAAAGCATAAACAAAAATCAATTACTGCACTCATTGGAAAATAATGTGCTTTATGTGGTTGTCAGAGATAAATATGCTTCTTGTGGTTTAGGCCCTGTCCACACAAACATGGGTATTTTCAAAACCGCAGCTTTTTCTATGCAGTTTGGCCGTTCGTCCACATGCAAACCATAGACATAGTCTCGGGTCTGCGGATTTGAACTTGAAACCCGAGTCTGCGCAGTAGAGCACGAAGTGGAGCCACGATATCAAGGTCCCGCCCAAACTCAGAACAACTCATTATTTCGGTGTAAAATAAACAGTTATGGAAATGTAGAAATTAAAGTTAAAGCTCCAGTCACCTCTCGAAGATCCAGTAAAAAGTCAGTTGGCGCCTCAGTGACTACTTCACTCAGAGAAGCTGTCAACCTCAGCTGTCAATCATGACGTCTCACCCCCATTTTTATAGCATAAAATAACTAACTAAAACCAAACTTATTTAAAGAACGAACACTTGAACTAACACCATGCAGCGTGATAAAAAACGACCTAATATGACAGAAATTGTCTTTGGAAAAAAAATATTTAAAGTGTAATTTAATTGTTTAGTTTGTCTCACATCCCACTGGAATACATGGAGAGGGCGGGGTTTATGACCTATACTGCTTCCAGCCACCTGGGGGCGATCGAGATGCTTTGGCTTCACTTTTCAGGACTCGTGTGGCACGCTTGATGCAAACGCAGTATCCAGTTACTGAAACCGAACTTTTTTGAAAACTCCTGCAGGGTGAAGATTTTTAGAAACTCCGGTTGTTGTGTAGATGGTAAAAACCGGTGATTTAGGCTTGTGACGTCGGAACCGGAACCAGTAATAACCTTTTTTCCAGGCCTCTGATTGGCCAACATAGCTTTACGGTTAGGGTTATATCTCCACCTGTTGGTTTGGCATGCTCTGGACAGTGCTTCATAGCGTGTTTTTGTGTTTTCATGTGGACGCGATTAAAAAAAATCGGAGGAAAAACTATAAAATAAAGATATATAAAAATACTATATTATAAAAATACCCGTGTACGTGTGGACTAGGCCTTAGTTTAGTCTTGCTTAGTCTCTAGTTTGTTCCATTGGTTACTGATTATGTTCACTTGTCAATCATTATGTCTCCCTGTGTATTTAAGCCCTTGGTTTCCTCAGTTCTTTGTTCGCTCTTGTTTGTGTTTATGTTGATGTGGTTGTGATTGACAGAGGTAACATCTAAATGAATTAATTTCCATTTTTTTGAGTCAAATTTTTTTAACGTCACTCAACCAATCAATTTAAATGCATTAGGTTACACCAGCAAACTATAAATATAATAAAACATAATAAAACATGAGAATCAGGTAGACATCTGTTCTAGCAATCTCTTCAACTAGCTTGGCAAGACAAAACAGTGCCTGCGAGTTCAGGATTAATAATTTTAATGTAAAAGGAGATGCTCATAAAACATGTTCAATCATGTGATCCAGCCCTTAGGTGTTGTAACACCTTAAAGCAACAGACAATGAACATAATCCCTCAGCCCATGAATCACAACTCACTGTCTGGGGAATTATTAGTTATTATTCCACTGTGGTTATAGTCTTATGATCTACTCTGTCCAGCACTAACAGAGACTTTCATGTGGCGTCTTTAGTTGTTTTACAGTCACCAGTTGATTTGGTGTTGTAATGGGCGTACTGCTTATTTATGTTGTACGACTTCTCCAGATGGGTCAGTGATTCAGAGCCTTGATATCATAAGACCTCTGCCGTTAAATCTTCCACAGATTTCACACCCTCCCTTCAAAATATGCAGCTGTGGGGGATTATATGAAGAACGAAGAGGCTGATCTGAGTCTATAGCTTGACGCAACCGGCAGTGTAAAAATACAACAGCTTGTGATTGGTTTGTTAAATGGATTCATTGGGAAAACAAAAGGCTGACATGATGAGACTACACCCACGTGGGAAAGACGCCCTCGGCACATATCAAAGGATTGGGGAGCCAACAGAGAATTGGCAGAACTCTGGGTTGCACCCAATGATTGTGTGTCTGACACAGATGCCAAACGTTGTGTTTACCCCACGCTGAGCGCCATCCATCAGCCGCACCAGTGCTCTTCAGTGGCCTCCACCTACAATGACAAAGAGTCGTGGCGAGCATTGCAAAATATCTCTGAACTGTTTGTGATGTGTGTGTGTGCTCCAATATCAGATTAAAAAAGGCTTCTACAAACCTGTGCTAAGTGGAAAGAAGACAAAGATGTCTCGAGTGACTCATCATTCATCTCTCAAGTGAGCCATTGTTCATTTTGGAGAAAGGGGGAGGAGGATGAAAAATGAGTTCACGATATGCATTTAAACTGCAATTCTATTACTGTATGCAACGTTTATGGGCCAAGCAAAGATGATGCATAAAATCTTAAGGATGTTTAATTTAAAAACACTCTAATTATACAAAGCCGGCCACCAACAAGCAGATATCCTGTCATTAATGCCAACGTGCCAATTAGAGCGCATGTCAGCCAACTGAAACTGCTAACTGAGCTGCTATGGTAAAAAAGCAAGAAACAATAAAAAACAAGTTTATGATTTGCCGTGAAACACTCAGATCACCACAAATGACTGTATGACTGTGCTGCCTGGATTACTGGAGCTTTTACTATATAAACCGTGCATTTTTCACATGCTTATCATCTTGTGGTAATGGATGTTAAAATGTAAAATGTATATATAAGTTAAAATGTATGTATATACACACTATTGTTCAAAAGTATGGGATCAGTTCTATTTAAAAAAAAAAGAAAAAAAAGGAATTAATACTTTTACATCTGTTTGTACGTTTATTATTTGTATTTGTAAATGTTGATTAGCATAGTGCTTTATAAAAAAGTGAATTAATAACATTAGCAAACAGTTTTACATTATGTACTGCTTAACAGCTCATTAGTTAAAACACAGTTATATAATTACCATTATTATATAATGTTTGCATTACATAAGTTTATTAATGACTTAATGAAAGTTATTTTGAAGTTTAACTGAAAACTGATAAGAGTACTAACATATGCTTATGTAACAATACACAGACAGAACAGAGGAAGGTACTGTATTTAACTATACTCGAACAAATGATAGTCACACATACATATTATTGTTTTTCTGTTAAGTTGCGCCTTTCCATTGGCTTCTGTTATATGCTGAACTAATAATATATTCTATCATAAACCTAACCAGCACAGATATCATTTTGCATTTTATATCCTGATTAAAATATTATCAATATGTTTAAGTTGTTTTCACAACATGTGTGATTTCAGGTTTTCATTTGCTTGTGGGTACATTTGGTCCCTCACAAAGTAGCCAAAATCTGAACCCACAAACACAAACACACTCACACACTTACACAAAGCGACAAGTATGACAGAGTGATGATATTTGAGGAAACTCTCAGAGGCAATAAAAGGGAAAATGAGTTCCATTGCACAAAATCATCATGATTCTCTCTCTCTCTCCCCCTCCCTTTCGATCTTAATCTCTTCCAAGTAGAAAGCAGCAGAGATGGCAGAATAATGAGCTCTTACCTAGTTTGAAATTCCCCCTCACACACATACACAGAAACACACACACAGAGAAAAGAGCCAAGGCCTTGGCTGTAGTCGGCAGAGACTTCAACAGCAGTGAGAAATATCAGTCTTCGCTTCTAAACGCATATAAAAAAGTCTGGAAGCCCTTTTCACTGTCACATAGGTGTGTGTGTGTGTGTGTACACATAACACACACTTTAACCCATCTGCTTACCAGACACTGCACAGAACCCACTGCAGAAATAACTTAAGACTAAATGAAAATAAATGCCCCTCATCATTCTCCATCATCAAATATATCACCTCTCTCTCTCTCTCTCTTTCTCTCTCCCTCTGAGTGTGATGGGAGTTCAGGGATGTTATGCTCTCTCTTAGGACTACATCAATCAGCCCTGACCCGCCTGGTGGGCTCAGAGTGTGTACTTGTGTTTTATCTTCAACAGTTTGCATCTTCTGAGATATCACAGAGAGGAGGAAGAGTGGGAGAGGTTATTTAAACAGAGCGACAGAGAGAGACTACAGTATATGTATGCAGGTTGAGTCAGCACTTCTGCATTTTTCTGTGAAATTACTGAACGTGTTATGTGTGAACACGAACGGATTACTCATGTTCTGTTCATTCCTCTGCTGCTCGTCACTGTTATTCAGACACGTCTTAACTGAACCTGCAATTTTGTAATTAGTTTGCAATTGAGAACTAAAAAGGAAAAGTTCACACTCTGCTTTGTAATAACGTGTTTGAAATTCAGAACCAGCACAGCACATTTGCTTTGTTGTTTTAGTTAATGATGTCTATAGAGAAACAGCAATATCATAAACTGTGGCTGGCTGCCAAGGACTAAACACCCGTCAACAGCATTTAGTTGTGTCATGCCTATTCACATGCCTCCAATGATTTTTCATCCAAGTGGATTTTCAATGCAATTTGACAAAACATATAAAAAATTAAGTTAAAGTAAAAAAAAAAAAAAAAAAAAAAACTGCGAAAATCCCCATTCACAAGTCTAAATTTACTCAGCCAAAGAATTGTGTCTTATTTAAGCAATATTACAAGCAAGTAAGAGTTCCGAACCTGCAATTTTGTAATTAGTTTGCAATAGAGAACAAAATATGACATGATTGCGAGTTTGATATTGCCTTGACACAACAGTACAATAAACAAGAAGTTAATAGTGAGTAATTTACATTTGTTATTCAATATGGGAGTTACTTTGACCATTTTCGCTCTGCCAGTGAAAGTATTTCTAAACCTATCCACAGCCAAAATATCCAATGAGCGTCTTTGGGCAACACACAGGCTTTCCATTCCTGAACGAATTAGTATTTTCATTGATTCACTTGAGTGAATGACTCAATGACTCACTCATAAAGCCAGTCATTTGCTTTGTTCCTGAATGAATCAGTGTTTTGTCCAAATCTTTTGAATTAATGATTTAATATCTTTTAGAAAGTCAGTTACCACCACTTAAGGCCTTTGCACACTGAGTCCGAAAATTTCGTATGCGTTTTTTCGTAATGGTGATCCTAAAAATTCGTCACGCACAGAGATCTTGCACACTGAGTCCAATGCATATTAATGAATCCGTTGCAAAAAAATTCGCAGAAAAATGGAGTCTTCAAGCAGTGAGAATGATTTAGTTGTCCTCTCTTCTTAAAAAGAGGAAATATTGGGTCCATCCAATCCCGAGATTGCGTAGAGAGAGAGAGAGAGAGAGAGAGAGAGAAAGGAGAGTTCCACCTCATCAAGGTGCTGAGTGATTATCCCGAGCATTTCAAAGTTTACTTCCGGATGTCAGTGGCTCAGTTTGATGCTTTGCTACTGGCACAATCTGTCTTTATATTCTGTCTCTTTGTTTTCTGCACTTTGTTTGTCATACAGTGCTACTGCATTGTGCTGTAGACGATGTGGATCAACTTGTCAGATGGCATTCAGGATTTTGGCGTTCGCTTGTACGGTGGCTCTGAATTGTCAAAACGTCTCTCAAAATGCGCGCCACAAATGCAAAAAAGGCAGAAAATCGAACCTGAATTTTTTTATGATGGACGAAAGTTTCAGAGGCAGTGTGTAAACGTGATTGACACAACATGAGGTCGTATTTATTTTTTAACGTGCGAACGTTTCGGATGCAAAATTCGGACTCAGTGTGCAAAGGCCTTTACTGATGTAATGATGTTGTCTGAAGGTCTTGGACCACTGCAAAACCAATCAAATTTGAGAATCAGAAATAAAGGCCTTTGCACACTAAGTCCGAAATTCACGTCTGAAATGTTCACACATTAAAAAAATAAATACGACCTCACGTTGTGTCAATCACGTTTACACACTGCCTCCAAAACTTTCGTCCGTCATAAAAAAATTCGGATCAGGTTCGATTTTCTGCGTTTTTCGCATCCGTGCCGCGCATTTTGAGAGACGTTTTGACAATTCAGAGCCACCGTACGTGAACGCCAAAATCCCCAATGCGATCTGACAAGTTGATCCACGTCGTCTACAGCACAAAGCAGTAGCACTGTATGACAAACAATGTGCGGAAAGAGACAGAATATAAAGATAGAGTGTACCAGTATCGCTAGCAAAGCATCAAACTGAGGCACTGACATCCTGAAGTAAACTTTGAAATGCTCGGGATAATCACGTAGCTCCTTGATGAGGTGGAACTCTCCTTCCTTTCTATGCAATCTCAGGATTGGATGTACCCAATATTTCCTCTTTCTTTTTGTCTTTTTAAAAAGAGAGAGGACAACTAAATCATGCTCACTGCTTGAAGACTTCATTTTGTATTATTTTGCGAATTTTTTTGCAACGGATTCATTAATACGCATCGGACTCAGTGTGTAAGGTCTCTGCGCGTGACGAATTTTTAGGATCACGAATACGAAAAAACGCATACGAAAATTTCCGACTCAGTGTGCAATGGCCTTAACTGCTGTATAAAATAGATTGGGTCATATGCTCAAGTGTATCACCAAACAACTTCTAAAAGATCTTTGCTCGAATTTTCTAAATAAATAAATAAAAATAAAAAACTGAAACAGGATCCCTTTCTGTTCATGCACATTTAAATTGTGTGGAAGTGGCACTTGAATCCATATCCAGGTTATCTGTTTCCTTTTAGTTACAGTTGTGAGCCAAATAAAAGAACTGTGGTGATGGCTGTGGAACACCTGTGGTGCGCCTGTATGTGATATGCCCATTGCACGGGAGAGTTCTCACTTTACGGCACACTCAGGAGTCTGTCTTGATGAATTGTCTGTGTAAATCAGAGCGGCATAAGTTAGAAACATCTGTGGCATGAAGATCTAACCAGCACAACTTCCTTACTGTCAGTGAAACAGTGGCACTCGCATACTCGCGGCAGATACCAATAACTACTTTCTGATGATCTTTTGATGAAATATGTAGCAGGCTGCAGTGAAGTAAACTTTGTTTATAGTACGGCCTGCTACAGATTTCATCAAAAGTTTTGAATTCATCAAAACTTTGTTTACATCGCTTCAGCCGCTGCAAATTTCACTTTGTTTACATCACTGCAGAAACATGTTTTGATGTGTGGTGTGATGATTGCACATCCTCCTGCTTAACAGAAAAAAGTTTGTCATTCTAGATCAGAGTATTAGAGTACCAACACAACACATACCAGAGTTGAAAACTGTAAAGTTTTTTTAAGCTGTGGTGCGCATTCAAGTAGCATTGGTTCAAATCTGGTTTCCAGAATGTACTGTTTCCATTATTTCAATTCTCTCAAAAGGGGCTAAAATAAAAGTAGATTCTGTGTGACACAGCGACTTTACACAGACAGCCATTACAGTAATAAATTCACATGAAAGGCCACGGTAGGTAATGAGAACCACAGTATCCTGCAAGCAGATGGCTCAAAAACATCATATCCCACTGAGAGAGATAAAGAATTCAAAGCCTTTTGAAACACCTGCTTCAGTTCAGCCAGCAATTGCTCAGTTTTAGCACGTCACCAACTGAGCTAATCAGAGTCTGTGCCCAGAGAGGTGTTTATGAACAGAGCGCTTCCGAAAAATCATCTCCTAATCAGAAGCAGAGAGGACCAACACATGTACGGACATTCCTAAACACGCTGTTGTGTTAACAGACTCGCTGACTTTCTGTGAATCTCTGTCAGTGTGATAGTTTTACATTATTGCAAGGCTCTCTGGAATTGTTGATTTCAGTTGGTTAATTGCTAATTTAGTGGTCATATTATACACTGATATATCAGATAACGCTACTTTCTTGTCTCTTGTATTACATTTCGTACTTGCTCTCTTGTTTCATACAAATGCAACTGCCGCCATCTTGTATCTCAGTCATCGATTTTAGTGGCCACATACACACTGCAGTTAAATCTGGTTGTCATTTCACCTTTTAGTGCTTAATCCTTTTCTGTACACACACAGTTTAGTCATTTACGGGTGTGATAACCGCATTCTACAAGTGAATTAACTCAGGTAATGACAAAATGTACAAACTTCGATGGAGTGTTTAAGGAACCGAACTAAACAACTAGATGTTAATGACATATTTAAACATGCATCAGGGATATATCTCTCAGAAAACTACAGGAAAAGAGATACAAGCCTAGCTTTATTCATGTTGCCAGATCTGGCTAGAAAAAAACAGCCAACAAGGACAAGCCCATTATAAATCTAAATAAATCCAAATGCTTTATAATGAAAATAAGACCAAAATATTGAGACATGCACCTGCCCACTTTATCAACTCCATAACCTGGATCACTAAAATCAAATAACAAGCTCAAAGACGCTTATAATAAGTGGACATGGCAACACTGCAAGAGAATGCTCAACGAAGCAGCAAATACAAAACACAATGCCTCCGTCGATGGTGGTTTGGTTAAAATTGCCGAACAAAAGTCTTTTTTACTTTAGTTAAAAAGAGCAAATACCAAATGTGTGAGATGCTACCATGTTGCTGTGGTGTCACTCATTACAATTTTGGGAGTGAGTTTTGTTCCGTACACAAACAAAATTCACCCTCATATTTAAATAAGGTTGTCACTCCTCAAATTTTACAGTGTGTACATGGCCAGTGAAAATCACCTTAGAGGACTTTAGTATTAATATTATGTATTAGTGTTTGTCTTGTTGCTAGGTCGATAGTTTTGTTCAATGTAGGGGTGTCGCAATAGCCATGATATTTAAAAACATTAAAGACTGACATTATGTTATTACTGCACATACAATAATATTGTAAATAATTCAGCACCAGTAACTATCTGGTTGGCACGCCAGCATAGTAGGCAGCGATTTTGCAACTTAACGCTGGTTGCAACCCGTTACAAAACAGAAAAAAATTGTGTGAGTGTGTAGCTAATGTTGCTGCCAATAATCGGAGGAGATAACAGATGAACGTGAGATAGTCAACTCTCACCAAAAAAAGTTAGCTTGCCAGTGTGGGAGTTATTTGGATTTTGGTTAGACACCCCAGTCTGCCGGAAGTGCAGATCAACATTAAGTTCTTTTTGTACACTTTTGAGTGTGATTTCGGAGTGTTATTCAAATAAACAAATTTAAAAATGAATTTGACTTATAGCATTTTTTTTTTTTTTTTTTTTAATAATTCCTCACTGGAGGAACCATTGCAGAACTATTTTCATAGTTCCTAGAAATATTGGCGAAAGTACCTGCTTTTCGGCATGTTCGCACCACAGGAAATGGGAATGATTTTAGCTCTAGGAACGCTTTTGGGGTACTAAATTAGGGTCTAGCCCAGCACAATAGGAACTACCAGTGACTAAAGTGTATGCTGATTGGCTGAACGTATGCGAAACACTAGCACCCACCATTTAAAAAAAAAAAAAAACTTTGTACACACAGATTATAGCCTATATATTTACCACACAAACTACCTTTACGAACATGGAAAACTGTGATAGATGACCTCTCAACCTTTACACTAACAAGAAAATCTGACACAACTTTGAGGGGACCAAAAGGAACATGAAAATGTATTTTTGCTCAGCTAGCAACATTGGGCATCAACCAAACGGCAAACACTAATACTTTTTCATCCACTATTTACTTTCTTTATATAACAGTTCTGTCTAATAATAACATATTAGACAGGACTTTTAAACAGATTGTTAATTAATAATTAAGATGGAAAATGTGTGCTCAGTTTCTCGCATTCTCAGCGGCATCAAAATAAAAGTCACAACAAGCGCAGCTTACGTCACTTCAAAGTTCCTACTGGTGGTGTGAATGCAACCAGGAAAATGGCTCTAGAGGAACATTTAGTTCTTGGGGAACCACCCCGGTGGCTAGTTCCTATAACTAAGTTCTTATAACTCAACGGTGCGAAAGCCCCTATAGTTATTGTGAGATATTTTGGGCACGACAATTGTGTAGTGAAATTCTGATATTGTGATAGCCAAAGGACAATGTAATGGATGGATTTTTTCTTAGCAGGATCTTTAAAATAATATATAGGTAAGATTATAAAATAATAAATAAATTAAAAAATAAATAAAATAAACAAATTTTCATGTCCACATATTTTTAAGATAATATATAGATTATAAAATAATAAATTCAAACATTTAAAGTCAGAATATTTAGTGATTTGTCTTGCTATGTAACATGATATTACACATGTAGGCTGCAGAGTGGACATTAAATTATCTCTCACAGTGCATACAGGTGTGACCGTGTGCCCTGGTGATTATCCTCATTAAGTCATGTGAATATTTTATTTGTGTTTTACTTCCTTAACTTGACTGCGTTGCCACCCAGTGAAATCATCAGAACATTAAACCATGTTCTCTTTTATCTGAACCTGTCAGGGCTGAACTGAACTCAGAAGGTCTGTTCTTACTGATCTGGGAGCAGTTTGCTTTGATTTTCCTTACTGGGTTGTCAGCAGAGTGTGTCAGGCTTCTGTCTGCTCCCTCAGAGCCACTGTTTGCTTCACTTGACTTCAAACGAGCTAGCCCAAAAATACAAAATACGCACAAGACAAACAAGCCAAGAAAAGGACAGAAGGACAAGGAGACTGTTACAAAAGACCCGCTGTGATGCGATTCCCCATGCTGTGTAAGCTCTGTAAAAAGCTGTCTAACCTGTATAATACTGTGCCAAGTCTGTCAATACCTTAGATCTACGAAATCTGCAAAATAATTAATTTAGTGATACTTCAGCTACCTCTATATGTATATATATATATATATATATATAAATCACATTGTAATGCCCATTAAATGAAAAATCTGAACTTCCTATGGTTTTTTTTAAAACTCTGGAAACAGAAATATCTGACAGCACTGAAACGTTTCTCCCCCATTATTAAGAAAGTGTTGCAGGAATGTTATACTGTGCCTGCAGCAATGATGAGGAGGTAAGAATAGTTGACACACTTTTGCAAAGTCTGATGGTTTTCTCTAGAGGGACACTGGGACATCTCACACACACACAGACCTCTTTTTCCCCCGGTCTGTTTGCCAGTGTGAGTGGGGAAGATCTCATTAGACCTTGATAACTGGGCATCCTGGCAAACAATGTATACAGGTGCGTGTGTGAACGTTAACTCGCTTTCATCAGGAGTATTTCTGTTCACTCAGTTCTAGGTGAATGCATATTCCATTAATATTAATACACTCATTTGCGTGCCTGAGTGGGACCCAATATGGCATCACCCATTTAATAATTAATTGGAGTTTTTGCATATTCATGAGTATGTCATTCCAAAGCACAAGGTTCTGGAAGCCAACAGATGCCACTGAGATGTTTACCTCTTAATTCAGGCCACTGAGATAAATTCTCCAATTTCTATCAATGAGTTGATCTGCCCGAACGGTACAAACCAAAAGGACCAGATGAGAGAGAGAGAGTGAAAGGGGCCACGTGAGTCTCTGGAATATCAAACTCTTATTAGAGCTTGAAATGACAGTTTGAAATGTGACTGGCAGCTTGACATACTGGAGTTGCCATGGTGACAGAGAACAAGACAGAGACAGATTCTTTTGAATAATCACTCACGAGGGTGTTTAATTAAAGTGACAGATTTCTGTAAAATATTAAAAGAGGGATGTGATTCATTTAAGAATCTTGCCAGCGAGTTTGAGTCACGGAGGTGACATGAACAAGAAAATATCTCGCTGTTTGATTCTTTGGTCCTGGACCAATTCCTGAACTTCAAACATCCCGGTTGGGATTCTGGCAAAAAAAACGAGCGTTCTGTCAGGCTGGGGTAGTCCAGACTGCGTTCGCTTACTTTGATGTGATCCCCAAAACTTGCATATGCCGAGAGAATGTGTGTGTAACTTTTCCAAGAGTCATGCCGTGGGCTCTTGGCTCCGTGTTCGGGCTGATTAAATGATGATCGGAGAGTTTTAACACTTAGGCTTGAGCTGCTTCTGCTGCTGTATCGTTCTCTGAAGCCAATTAAAACAAAGCAGCAGATAATTACTCCCCCCATGGGCTTTAATACCAGGGTGTGTGAGAATGCTGATTAACTGCCCAAGTAACAACCCCGAGTGTGAGTGCGTGCTTGTGAGATTTTATCCTCTTTGTTCCTTGCTGATTGCAGCATTATTGGTGTGAAAATAATGGAGATCTTCAATTGGTTATGAGGTGTGCTGTTGAGCCACTGCTACAGTACTTTGTTCGCTCGCTCCCTCTCATGCACTTCCTAAGCTGATGGCAAACATTTATTACCTGTTGTTCAGGAATGCTCTCCATGTTAAAGCACATGTGCGGCCTTACTCAGTAAGCCATTCTAAGGTATTTTATGCACTCTCTGAACCCTAATTAGATTCAGGATTACATCCTCGCCCCCATGAGGAAAGAACATTGGATTTTACAGAGAACATTGTGCTATCATAACTACATCTACGATCGTTCAGTCTTGATTAAGTCCCCAGACTCCAGCCATCAAACTAGCCTTACATGTGATTTTGCACAGTGGAAACTTTATGACTGGCATACATTATATGAAGGATTTTGGATTGTCAGGCATGCTGATGCCCATTGTCACCATATTTTCCCAGTGATTTTGGCTTGGCACCTTGTCTGGTTGTAGGAAGTTTGATTTTAATTTAAAGAAATAGTTCAGCCAAAAATGAAAATTCTGTCATTATTTCTCAACTTCATGTTGTTCCAAACCTTTATGCCGTTATTTTCTCAGTGAAGCACAAATTCAAAGAAAATTCAACAAATCTTCATGCAGATCTTTTCCATTCAAGATTCATAGTGATCGAGTCTGTTAAACTCCAAAAAATGCAATACATCATAAATTAGGCCAGATGACTCACACTGAAAGATACAACTTTGGTTTGTTTGTCACACTTCACTTATGCATGGCTTCAGAAGACTGCAAATCATCTGGCCTAGATTCTTCAAAATTTGGAACAACATAAGGAGTGGGAAAAATAATGAAAACTGTTCAAAAAATGATTCATTTTTGAGTGTACTATTCCTTTGATTTCAGGGATCATTTTTCACCCAAAAATGAAAATTCAGTCATCATTTATTCACCTTCAAGTCGTTCCAGACTTGTATGATTTTTTTCCCTTAAGCAGAACACAAAATATGTCTGAAAAATGCTTTAGCCATCTTTGCCTATACAATGAAAGTCAGTGGGGTCCAAAAATTTCATTTTTGGTTGAACTATTCCTGTTAAATGATGTAGATTTAGGAATTCATAAAACATAATTTAGAAAAAAAAAATTGTGACAAAATTTGACACCAACTCAGAGACACCCTAGCCCAGCACACACACACACACACACACACACTTCTCATCAGGCGAAGCTTCTTAAGAATCGGGTCGACAGAGATGATCCAGTCTCTAATATGTTATGATTTCTTTATGCTCAGGGAAAACTGACCTTTCGCCTTCGTTCTTGTTTTGTATTTCATGTTTCTCTTCCCTGTTTTTCTATCAGATGAAGAGCACAGAAAGGAGAAAAGCAAGTAAGAAATAAAAAGAGTGACATAAACAAGCTAAAACATGATGAGAGAAATTAATCTGAGAGTTCTTATTTTTGATAAACCAAATCTTTCAGATTAAATGCAAAGGCCGGATCATCCTCGTTCCCCTTGATAGATGGCGCGAATATACTTTTGAATGTTTTTGATTAGTTCTGTGTTGTATGGACTCAATTCTTTGTCTATTTTCATTATTGTTATTTTAAGCCATCAAGATGGAATTTGTTTAATGTAGTTGCTCATTAGTAGGGTAATTATGCGTGTTTAATCTCGGTGCTGATTGGCCCCCTAACCCCTCACTTCCTGCCAGCATTTAAACACTTCGCCTGTCAATCAATTAATCTATTTTGAGAACTAATGGCAGTGTAATTACCATAATTAACCTCAAGAGAGGGAGAGAGAACCGAGAATGGCAGAAATAAAGAAAGACAGATTTGGAGAAAGACATCTGTACACTGATCCTCCATGTTCCTTTCTCAGCCATGTTTGAGTCTCTGGAAGGTGCATTTTTATTGGTTCGTGAATGCAGCATCACTGCATAATCTACAGTCAGTGCTAATCACGGTCATTACATTCCCTTTCTTCACTTGTCTTGAAGCACAAGTGGCTCCTATTGATTTTCACGGGAGCCTGTCACCTTAATACTTGGTGATGAACTTGTTTTTTGTTCCTGTGCTATTGAACACACAAATCTATTGTTCACCAGTGACACATCACATATAAAGGCTTTCAATTGGTTTTGTGAACTTCCTACATTCCCTTCTGCGTTTTAGGTGGGTCTATTCCCAAATCTGATATGAATTCTTTCAAGCTTAATGCTGCTGGCTAAAAGCCTGACATTGAGAGGGTATGCTTGGTGTGCTCTTAAGGAACATTGTGTGAAGGGCCTGTGTGTGTGTGTGTGTGTTCATGCAGGGCCTCTGGGATTGTCCTGCTGTTGGACACGAGCAATGAAATCCCTACTCAATTATACCAGTACAGCCTCCGGACACAAGGACACATAGACACACACGCTGGAGCCATATTGCATTAACCCTTATCAGACCCCATCCTCTCTAATATTAACCCTTCAGTGCTCACTTTCAGTTCATTAATGCCTCCAGGCCAAACCGCCGTCCCACTGACATTACAACTGCCACTGCTAAGATCACACACACTCACACAGGCTCTCAGAACATCTAAATAAAGCTACGCTATGACTGTTTGGAGTGTATACGACTGTTCAAAAAATGTAGGGTTGGTAGGATTTTTAAATGCTTCTGAAAGAATTCTCTTATGCTCACCAAGGCTGAAAATACAGTGAAAGTAATACTGTGAAATATTATTACAATTACAAATAATTATTTTTGTGTGAATACATTTTAAAATGTAATTTATTCCTGTGATGGCAAAGCTGAATTTGCAGCATCATTAATCCAGTCTTCAGTGTCACATGATCCTTCAGAAATCATTCTAATATGATGATTTGGTGATCAAGAAACATTTCTTCTTATTATCAATGTTGCAAACAGTTGTGCTGTTTAATTTTTTTTTTTTTTTTTTTTTTTTTAAACAGTTATGCATTATTTTCAGGATTCTTTGATGAATGGCTGGCCCAGAGGACAGTAATGACATTTGTTGGGATTCAATATGGGCTAACCTCAAACATGTCTCTAAAAACCCTAATCATCAATTGATTCACTTCAAGATGATTCACAGGATGTATCTCACTCCCAGGAAGCGTAATTTAATGAAGCTTTCCACCTCTCCTACATGTAACTTTTGCTCAAGTGGGTGCATAGGTACATATATACAAATGTTTTGGAATTGCCCTTGTCAATGAGTTTTGGAGACAGATTTCCACAACACTGAAGGACATTTTGGAGTTTGACGTATCATGTTGTCAGAGTGATGATTCCTCTTACACTCTCTCTTTAACTTATTTTTCTGTGAACTTGCTGCATCTAAGAAAATGCTTGCCTTGCTCTGGAAACCTCCACACTCTCTTGCGTGGACCCACTGGATGCACTCTTTTTTGGACATTGTGAACATGGAGCTCTCAGTGGCAAAGTTACACGGAGCATCTCAGCATGGCTCGATGCAATTTCAAAAATTAAGGAGTGGTTGTAAGATCTATGTCTCATGTTCAAACTCTATATATTTTTTTTTATACTGTATATGGATTTTGTTTAGCACTGCTCTTACACTATTTTATGTATGTTCTGAATGTACTTTTGGGAGATGGGGTTTGGTCGCCTTGGGAATGTTGGAGGGCAATGTAGAAAAAAGTGTTCAGAATGATGTTTATTTTTACTTTTTTATTTTTGTACATTAAAGGGTACATAACACTTAATTTTGATTACCCATAGAGTAGTATTGCATCCTTCATATCTCCGAAATGTCTTTAGTTTTACCATATTTATAAAAGATAGATACGCTGTACTATACGCTGTACCCAGTCTTCCTGAAAAAAGCCAAACTCCTGGAGGCATGCCTGCCGTGGGCAGAGCTAAAGAGTCACGAGCATGCGCAGCTTTTGCGTAGAGATCGTCTGCAAGCTGCGACATCATTATAAATAAAAAGGGAGCAAAAACGTTCATGTTGTTTACATTATATGCAGTTGCACGCCGATTGCCAACAAAACACAGACATTTGATTCAGTTTTACTCACCGCCCGCGATCTGCAAATCCAGCATCGAACTGGGACTTGTTCACAAAACATTCATCACCCCCCCCCCCTTTTGTAATAAAGTTTATATTAATATATATATTATTTACAGGCTCTGTTTGCATTGTTATTCTATTAATCTGCTTTTCTTAATCGCATAATAGTAATTGAAAATAATGAAACAAATAAGTCTCAGTCAGTACAGCCTGGTTTAACTTGGTTTTCTTTTTTGTGTGCTGAAAATACTGAGTGCAAAATTTGTGCCACAGCTAGTGAATTTGAATTAAATATTTGAATACTTTTTTCCACTGCTAATTAATAGTCAATATGTAAAATGAGGTGATAAGGCACTAAACAAGGCATACTTTGTTATGGATCACAGAGAGATACAAAAACTGCCATGCTGCCCAATGCATACACTATTATCACTCTTACAAATATTAGAGTTCTTTGCCAAAAAGAACAACAAGCAGAGTCCTGCTCAAACGAACATGAACAGACTGCAATTTTAATGTTGCCAAAAGCATGCTCTGTTGAATCAGCAATAACCTGCTCAGAGACACTAACTCACACACACACACACACACACACACACACACACTGCTTAAGTTATCAATTATTAAACCCTCATAGACACTTATGTATAACCATAACACTCACTTTTGATCCACTGTATCTACTGAGGCCTTTTTTTAGTAAATAAATTAAAGAAAATCGTTTTTCTACAGTATGTTAGAATTATGTGCACTCTACACTGCCTCAGGTCTTTCTGCTTAAACCATCTGACAGACAGAAATCATGCTGAAAACCTCTTCTAGGATGAGAAGGTCAGAGATCTGTAGCGGCTTGCAGAGAAAAAATGTCTACAGAGATCAGAAAACTCACCACCCTGCCCTCACCCACTCTGACTGTTTCCTAGAAAATGGTTTCGCTTCTCATTTGCATCAGTTTTGATGAGATGAATGTTAGAACAAAACATCCATAAAAGAGCAAAAGAGAGAGAGGGTGATTGAAAAAGAGCTCGCATCTGTAGAGGTTATGCTAAATGAAGGTTAAATTGGTTTCGCTTGTCATGGCGCATAAACAGCTGAGGATCCACTGCAGGGCACTTAGAAAATCCCAAACCACACACACGCACACAACTGATTGAATTTCATTGTTTTAATATCTAATCAACTCTACACAGATATTTCTATACAGATGCTGCATATTCATCATCCTAATCATCATTACACAGAGCAAATGTGTGTATACAAACACCCAGCATGCCCATCTGTGAATGAGCCCTTATGAAAGCCCAGCTGCGTGGCGAGGCGGAGATGGGGGCATTTCTTCCGAAAAGCTTTCAAAACATCCATATCCAGACACATCCATTAACGACAGAATCCTGTAAGTCGTCATGTGATCTGGCTTTGACGGCACATTATTTTAGACATCATCTTCGATGAGAAATATCATTAATCTTGCGCCGCTCAGAATATTGTCCATCAAAACATCTCCGGAGTCATCAGACGTTTTGTCGGGCTTAAACATTCTGGGCTTTGTCTCAAGGTCGGTGTGTGTGAGGGTGCATAATCACTGTTCCTAAGTGCCCTAGAGAGGGATGTCAGCTCTAAACACTCAAACGGATACTGACAGTGTGTTTACCCGCTAAAACATTCCTTAATGCTCTCGCAGAGAAACAAGCGCATTCTCCAAAACCCTCCTACCGACAGTCAAGCCCCTAATCTCATGTCTTCCGCTGTATTTCTCTACAAGGTGAAACTTGTTTTGACACAAACACACACAGAGCGCAAAACAAATCAGCTCTTCGCATTTATCAAATAAGGCCAGTAACTGCTGTTTGTAGACTGATTAAAATAATCAGCACCTGCTTTAAAGTATCAGCATTATGAACGTGAAGGATTTCATTTAGTTTGACTGGGTCTTTATGGACTCTGTCATGGATGATATGAACAGAATACAACAGAATTTGGCGTTATGCGTCATGACAACCTCTACAAGTGCAGTGGCGGTGCATTGAACTGTAAAGGTGCCTGTGTGGTATCTCGAAGCCTTCGTTCCCAGCATATATTTCATACCCTTGATAATCGGCTTGGCTCTATCCCACTATGGAGCTGTATCCTAGAGGCATGCCAATCTGGATTTTGATCTGGATTAGGCATCATTTCAGTCTCATTCCTGAAAGTGAACTGTGCTCTAGAAAGAGGCAGCACTCACTTGTCAAGGTCATCTTGCTGATTCTTGAGTATATCATAACACATGAGTTATTGCTTCTCAACTATATTGCTTAAAACATAGTGGATTAGTTGATGCTTGTTTTCATTCAGGGTCTGTTTGTTTTTGTTTGTTTTTTGTTTTTTACATAAAAATTCCAGAAGCTATTTTTTTAGGGGAAGTTTGTTTTCCTCACTGTACATTCAATCTGGCTCAGAACACAATCATGCATTATACATTGATTCTGCTGGGAAGAATGATTTGGGTTTTGCACATGGACACATTACAATGACACACATTTATTGAAGCAATATTACGTGAGCTGGAGAACTGTCATTAAGAAAATCAGCAGCATGGATGATGGCAGTATCAGATGTGTTGACATTCAGATCAACAGCAAACAAGAAATTAACACTGATTAACACATTTAAAGGATTAGTTCACTTTAAAATGAAAATTACCCCAAGATTTACTCACCCTCAAGCCATCCTAGGTGAATGTGACTTTCTTCTTTCTGATGAACACAATCGGAGTTATATTAATAAATATCCAAGCTTTATAATGGCAGTGAATGGGGTCAATGAGTTTAAAGCTCAAGAAAGTGCATCCATCCATCATAAACGTACTCCACACGGCTCCCGGGGGGTAATAAAGGCCTTCTGAAGCGAAGTGATGCATTTGTGTAAGAAACATATTTAACAAGTTATAAAGTAAAATATCTAGCTTCTGCCAGACCGCCTTACATATTCACCTTATGAAAAAAGTTTTTTCATCATTTGAATATGGAAGGCGTAGGACGTAGTGTAAGCGTTACACTTTCTTCTTAAGTTGAATACGGAAGGCGGTCTGGCAGAAGCTATATACTTTACTTCATAACTTGTTAAATATTAGGGCTGTGACGGTAGGCATGACAACCACGCCACCGCGGTGGTGAAGTGTCACCGGCGGTAGTGTGACGTATATATATATATATATATATAAAATCTCAAAGGTCGCATTAAACGAACATTTTCCATCATTGATGGAATTTTTTTGGCAGTGACGGAAAAAATCTGCAGCCCATCCATCATTTTGACAGATTACTGAGGCTGATGTTGTAATTCCCACCCCTGTCCAGTTTTTGGTGAGTGCGCTCCAGTGTGTCTGTAGAGCGCAAGTTCAGTCTCCAGAATAAAATGAAAACTATACACACAGGCGAGCACCCAGTTTAAGTCCATTTTATAATAATGAAGTTATAATACTTATACTTACATAATTAAGTTTCTAATCCAGTTCGTTTTGTTTTAAATGGTTCGTTTTGTTATTTTTCTTGCTGACTGAAGTTTATGGTCAATGACTGGCTTTTCTGAGGTATAATGTTACGTGACATTGTTTGCAACACTGATTGAACTGACGTGATACAGATTTCGGTAAACTACTGTATCTTTCTACATATTTTTGGATTTTCATTCTTATTTCGTTCTGTACAGTAGTAAAGAGGAAAGGATGATCGCATTCACTCACGATCCTTGACGAAGTGTTCAAGATGAAAAGTGACGCAGTCTTTGATCAACTTTCTTTTCATAATATAAATAAATGCATAGCCTATGCCTATTTGCTTATCCTGTAAGTTCGTGAATAAAAATGAAAATGTGGACGAAATCAGAAGCTATTAAATGTCTTGTCATTCAAATATAAAAATTAAAATGACGGGTAATAATTGATTATGACAGATTTTTTTACGATCCTGTCCATCAAAATGACGGCGAAACGCAAGTCTAACGCAACTTCATATATGTATATATGTGTATGTGTATATATATATATATATAACCAACCCGGACCCCACCACAGCAACACCGGCGGTTGTTGGAGATTTCCCACCGCGGTAGTAAAAAATTGCCACCGTCACAGCCCTATTAAATATTAAATATTTTTCTTACAGAAATGCATCACTTCGCTTCAGAAGGCCTTTATTTACCCCCGGGAGCCGTGTGGAGTATGTTTATGATGGATGGATGCACTTTTTTGAGCTTCAGACTCAGCCCCGTTCACTGCCATTATACCCTGTTCACTGCGTCAGCATATTTATTAATATAACTCCGATTGTGTTCATCAGAAAGAAGAAAGTCATATACAATCTTGGGGTAATTTTTAAAGTGAACTAATTCTTTAAGACACAATATTGACAGATACCTTGTCTGTTTTTGTTAAGCTGATGAAAATAATTTCAAAGCAGCATCAGCCGTTGCATTTCACAAGTTCACGCAGCAGTGATGTTTTGTTTCTGAATGAATCTGTGTTATTGAATGAATCGACTAAGTAAATGATTTATTGACTCACTCATAAATACAGGCTGCGTCTGAAAGTTTAGGCTTGTTGCCTTGGTACCCTATCAGGCAATAACTTTGCAGGCAGCATTTGCACAAAAAGGTACCTCTCAAAACTGGCTTCTGAGGCAGCATAACGGTCTAATAATCTGCAACAAAATAGACATAGTTTGGTGATAACTAAGCAAATATTTAATTACCACAATACTAATTTCTTGCTAGAAATTGAATTAAAAGTTGCAAAAAAAAAAAAACATACATTTGCACATAAACTGTCCACGAAGCACAACTTTCGGAACCCATTTTATTTTTTAGCTCAAACCAAATCTAAAACAAAAAATAAAGCTAAATAGAGAATAAAACAAAAGGAAAATATAAAAATAAAATTTTTATTAAAAATATTAATAATGAATACATTAGTATATAAATAATACTAAAATAAAACTGTGAGTGAGGATCCTAGATGACTGTCTGACGCAAAAGCAGAGTGATTCAAAGAGTGAAACCTCCCAGTGCTGTTGGCTTGTTATCAGCATGCTTGGAACACTGATCAGCCAATCAAATTCAGGACTATACTGTTGAATAGTTATTAGATAGATGCAACAGGGGTTTGTGGCACTATAAACACAAAATGAGGATGTGATTATGTCTCTATGTAGTGTCGGGATCACACAGTGTATAGTGCATTTAGACTGGAAGCACTTCATCACTGCTACATTTGTGCTGAGTTAATGTATAAAACTCCACCGAGAGCTGCTCAGATATTTCTTCTTAGAGGTTTTCCCATGAAAGCCATTTTGATAACAACTGTGAGTGCAAAGTTACATCAGAGCAGCACCTCTAAAATCCTCTGAGCTCCATACACACGTCTTTCTCTCTCACTCTGCATGAATACCAGATATGTCCTTTTAGCATTAGAGACAGTGACCCTGCATGGAACAGGCCCAAACACAGACATACAACACACTCAGGCAATGTTTTCCGCTTTTAGCAAAGCTGGACGGAGACTTAATTCTCAGTGTGAATATTTTATGGCTCTCTGTGCAGCTAATGCCAGCCAAGAGGAGATATGCTTCTAAACCATGCATACAACACACCCTCTTCTCTATTTCTCGCTGTGTTTATCTCCAGGAAATCAGCATATGGTATTATCATTTTCTTTTCTGACTGATATTTGCTAATTAATGAGAGAAACAGAAAGAATTAAATTACTAATAGAGAGATAGAGAGAGAGAGAGAGAGAGAGAGAGAAATCATACTCTATTTGTTTGCCATAGGAATGTATAAATGTTTTATTTGATAGCATTCCATTGAGTCCATCATGGGCCACATTTTCCAATGACTATATTGTTTGTATACCATAACACACACTCCTCACAAAAAAACACTTTTTACATTTTTTAGTATGTTTATTAATCTGTTTTCCTTGTTGGCTGGTCCACACAATGTAGGCGAACCTGACTCCCACACACATATGCTAACTGAGCTATGAAAAAAAAAAACTTAAAAACAAAACTTTTAGATTTTTTTTTTAATTTACCTTTTGATGTCCCCCAAATCCTCTGATATACAGAGATATACACTTACAATACAAACACTTAAAGACTATATTCAATTTTTTTTTTTTGAGGATATCCCTAAAATCATCTCTATTCTCATTCTATTTTTTTTTCTGTTATTTATTTATTCTGTTAACATATTTATAAATTAATATGAATAAATATGTTAAAAGAATAAAACAAATGAAATAATTAGGAGGTGTTTTACAATATTTTAACTGCCACAGGGTTTAAAAAAGGTAATTGTTTTATTTATTGCAATTGTGACTTTTCATATTTGCAACTTTTTATTAATTTAAAATAAAATAATTTTCATGAATTATTATTTTGCAAATATATCACAATTGTGACTATTTCTAATAACTGCAACATTATAATGTATCTAATAATAGTGACTTTTTTCTCACAATTAAAATTTTAAATCTCATGTTTTACATAATATGACTATTTATTTATTTAGCTTACTGCTGGGAATATATTTCATCTATTCTGTCCCAAATTTTACAACAATCACACACACACGCACGCACGCACGCACTCACACACACACACACACACACACACACACACACACACACACACACACACACACACACACACACACTTGTATATGTGGTTTACGGGGACTCTCTCTTTTTATACTGTACAAACTGTATATTCTACCCCCCTACACTACCCCTACCCCTAAACCTACCCATCACAGAAAACTGTCTGCATTTTTTGAATCTCAAAAAAATACAGTTTAGTATGTTTTTTTAAGCCATTTGGTTTACGAGGACACAGGAAGTGTCCTCATTAACCATGTTTACGTTGTAATACCCATGTCATTATAAACATTTGTGTCCTCATAAACCATGTATACAAGAACACACACACACACACACACAACCAAAGACATACTGTACAGAGATATACACTTACAAACACACAAAGACTCCCACTATGCTCCATTTCTTGCTGGTGTTTGCAAAATCCTGGAAACCGGGAGCACCATTAGCACCGCAGAGAATCCGAGAGAAATATGAATATTTGTCATTCGAGAAGGGAGGAAAGCAGATGGCTGATTGACTTAAGAGTGTCAGCAAGAACAGGTTAAGCATGAACACACATGTACAGAGGTACGTGTGTTAGAGCTACAGGAAGTTATAATGGTCGCCATAGTGGGTAACTATAAAAACACTGTAATCAGCTAATCAAAGCCCTTGAACACACACATACACACACACACACACACACACACACACACACACACACACACACACACACACACACACACACACAAAACCTCTACTGTAGGCCTAAAAGCACATTCAGCCTAATCAAGGTCTTTATGTAACCCAGATATGCCTCTGTTTCAGGCACCCAATATCCATCACACAAACACACATGCCGTGTGGCTACTGTAGAGTCAGGCTCTGTTCTCTCTCTGTGTATCTCAATGATTCTGAGCATATAATGAAGATAAATGAGTATTGCCAGACCACCGCGCTCCCTCGTTCACTGTCGCTCCTGTTCTGCTCTGGGAGAGAAGGAACGGGGCCCAGAACTGTGGTTATGGCTGGCATTTGCCAAAAATCATCTCTCGGACTCAGAGGGAAAGATTAATTTATTCTAAATAAGTGCACATTGATTTTTATAGCCTTGTTCTCTGCGAGGGAATAAAGTCTGTGAGTCATTATAGGAACTCATAGAAGAAAGTATGTCACACACACAAACTGGTGCACTGATGAAGGCAAATAAAAACAGGCTCACATAACATTCATCACCACATAAACACATCTGCCTCTACATTCCCCCCGCGTGAGCAGCGCACCTTAGTGTACCTTTAATGTCTCTCAGCTCATCTCTCTTTCTCTCTCTCTCTCTCTCTCACCGTTCCATTCACCTACAGTAAAATTATAAGCAATGATAAATGTACTTTAATTCACAGACGCTTTGATATTGCTTTTCACTGGCCAGAGGCTGACAAACACACAGCAGTATTACAACTATGCGGCTGATAATATCTCTCAAGATGAGATGAATGATTAATACCCCAAATAAACGAACAAGTAGTAGGCAGAGCATTTTTTTCACACCCGCTGGCAAGTGCTCAGCACATCTTCAGTACTTCACTCTGGCCCTTGAACACAATACAAATAATGCAATTACGTTTGATGCGTTTATGCTTTCGGTCTGTCTAATCTAATACAGCGACCGTTTCTGTTGAACCGCTCAGGGCCTGGCAAATACAATTCGAATGTCTTGCCAATGGGTTTGTTTTTTACCTCAATTAATTATGAACGGCTAGATTCTCATGTTCCATGTTCAGAGAATGTGTGATCTTGTTTTAAATTTTAAATTCAGTGCTTGAGAGAAGGAATTAAGGAGCGTTTACAGAGAATTTAATGTGTTTTTCGAATCATGTCATTAAATGACTCAGTGCGAATTACAAGCAAATATGCAAAAATATTCAACTATGAAGTCATCACATTTTTTAAATTCATGTGTCACGCATGCAGAACACTAGAGGCAGATGAAACAGGCCTCATAAAAGGCCGTTCCCCTCTGAAAAAGTGAACCAAACAGAACTCTTTTATGTGTTTTCATCTCATTGGTGGCTACGGAGAGGTGAGATATGAATATTAATTCACATCAAAGTGAAAAACCACTTCTTTTTATCCGGTAAACGCAACATTAACAGATGAATTATGGATCAACTCAAATTTACCCAGAGTTCCTCATGTTCCAGCTCTCTGTGTAAAAGGCTTACAGTTGTCCAACAGATTTCTTCAGTAATCTCATCCAGAGCTGACGTATGCTCCTGACCCGCTTCCTCTTTAACTGACTACTGACCCACTTTTACACACACACACGCACACACACACACACGGGTCACTTGGAATTAACACAACTTAGATCATTTCAGATTTACTCAGCATCTCCTTGCAGCAAAAACACAAATGTTGCCTCCTGCACTCTTGTGTTCCATTTTTGGAAGATGGCTTAAAAACATTTGGTCAACACGCACACACACACACCACACTCACGCACACACACTGTGTCTCTCTCCCTGGGGCACTAGAATACCAGGTTGCCCTGGTTACTGATTCTATGGGATGCCAGCCTGATCTGATGGAATAGAATTAAAGTGGCTTTTGTCTGAACCAACAGCAGAGGCCAACACACACATATACACAGAACACAAAAACACACATATACATAAAACACAAGCACTCAAACACACTTGAAATATAATTATAAAGGCCACATGTCGTGCACATTACATTTGACCATTTCTTTTTTTTTTTCTGCCCTCTCTCTCTCTCTGAAAAAATGACTCACGCATGAGGTTAGAGAGAGATTGTGTGCAGACCGAAATAGAAAAGTGAATCAAATTGGCCTGTGTGAGTCAGTATTATGTCTTGTCCCTTCTCATTGGATATTCTCACACTCATAATCAGAAGAAGCTTTTATAATTGCTTTGGTTTTTAAACCCATAGACTCTCTATTTCCAAAACAGCTGACATATCTGCCTGCAAAGAAACTTAAAACCTCCACAATTCAGATCCTGACAGAAGCATTTGATCTGCAAGCGCAGTTATTGTATATTCATACCGCTAATAGTGCAGTGTGCAGCTGCTGGCTAGCTGATGACAAGCTCTCCAGTTAAACCTCCAGAGTTCTATCTAGTTAAGCACAGCCATTAATATCCTGTTTCATATGGCGTAATGGGATGTCTGCATTATAGGATTCAAGGAACTCTACTCCTCAAATGGTTCACAGTTCTTTTCATCATCCACACACCATGTCTAAAAATGATGCATTTCTCTTCCTCTCGAGATGAGGATTTTTTAGCATCAAAAGAAAGCAGGTTCATTTAAAAAAAAAAAAAAAATCCATTTGCAATATAACGTGTTGTACTTCAGGTCATGTATAGAAGCCCGTTTCTGCCTCAGAGTAAAAATGAAAACAGGTAACTGTGAGATAACAAAGTTGCAGATAAAGTCATTTTCAAGAGATATTTTTGCAATGATAAGTAACAAAAACTAAGGACTAAATGAAGCTTAAAAATAAGTAAGAAATAAGAAACACTTAAAGGTGCAATATGTAATATTTTTGTAGTAAAATATCCAAAAACCACTAGGCCAGTGTTATATATTTTGTTCACTTGAGTACTTACAATATCCCAAATGTTTCCAACTATTTGTAAATCGTGAGAAAATTGCAATTTTAACCAAGGCTCCGGGACGTGTGAGGAGTCGCCTGTCAATTGCGTCAAACCCGCGTTAACCCTTGGTCTGCCTTGGTTTCCGTTACGTTTTAATAGACAAGGGAACAACTGTTTTGATATATTTATAGACAGAAAACTAATTGTTGTTATATAGCTCAACACGTTTAGTCTTATTGTTTAAATCTAATTTTCTTGATTTTTTGCGAGTACCATGCTTTACCATGCCTCAGAGAAAAACACTATTTTGTGAAGTAGCTAACATAGCATAATCAGATGCAGCTTTATTTTTAGTAACAGTAATACAGAATTTTCTCCATCATACAATACGTTTTAAAATTAATTGCATGCCATTTATCTACACAAGCCATCCAGCATTTAATATGATGTTCTAAAATCCATCTAACTTACTGCAGTGTGTCTCAAACAAGTGTCTCACAGCAGCCACCGAGCGAACGCACAGAGTAACGTTATAACATCATTTTCAACACTCTCAAATGTATCTAAAATGATAAACAGAGCTGCGTTACCTCATACTCATGACTGGAAAAGCGGAAGCAGCGCCGGCGACTGTGGCATAATAAAAGTTCCGCTGCTCGTGAGGCTTGTGTTGCGCAATCGCTCCAGCGGCCTCGTTCAGCTCCCACAACACTCGGTCCTGCTCTGCTTCATACTACAGTAACGTTAATAATCGTAACCATGAACATGATTTCTTCCCGAGTCCTATTCCTATTCTTTTGCACCGTCCGTTGAGTTGAAGACCACATGTCCCAAGATTCCGCACTCAAACTTGGCGTCATCAAGCTACGCCTTTGTTTCGAATAGGCCTCTAGCGACCTCTAGCGGACAGAATTCTTACATACTGCACCTTTAAGCAAAACATGGTCAGGTCAAAGTGTCTGAATAATTTTTGGTTACAAATTTTTATAAATTTTACTGGTAGTCCACTGTATGAAGAATTTTTGGGCATAATATGTCACAGTTTACTTTATTTTGCTATCCTCACTTATAAATGAACTATAGTGTCCTGCACCCACTAGTAAAAATATATCAAAAATATCAAAAATGTCTGAATAATTTTTGGATTGACTGTATATACCAGGGATGGCTAACCTTGGTCCTGGAGAGCCTCAGTCCTGCAGAGTTTAGCTCCAACCCTGATAAAAACTCACCTGCCTATAGTTTTCTAGCAACCTTTCAAACCTTGATTAGCTTGTTCAGGTGTGTTTGATCAGGGTTGGAGCTGAACTCTGCAGGACTGTAGCTCTCCAGGACCAGGGTTAGCCACCCCTGGTATATACTATACACACACACAAACACACACACACACACACACATATATATATATATATATATATATATATATATATATATATATATATTAGGGATGGAACGGTATGTGCTATGTTCAGTAAAAAATGGGACAATTGTCAAATAAAGATAAAGAAATAAAAACAAATAATCCAACTACAAAAAACATCACAAATACATACATGAGAGCTAAGATACAAATAAAATAAACAATGCTTTACAGGTTTTTCAGGTATCTAACAATAGTTTTCAGGTACAGAAATTGAATAAAATAATCAAGTAATCGTCCTTTGTCATTCGATTAACATTAAAACACAGAGAGCAGGAATATTAGACCGCTGTCCCTTTAAGATATAATTCAAAGATCCAGTACACTGATACTGATACACATGCGTTGTCTGTCTCGTTTTTCTCCTAAGACATAACCTACTATGTTTGTTAGAATACTCGCTAAGATGGGCATGTTGACATAATTTTTGCGTGAATTGTTCTCCCTCGGTAGAAATCGCGTTCCGGGGGGAGAAATGGGAATGCGGGGGGCACTTTCACTTTCGCGATCACAGGGGCTTGTCAAACTCTCTCAAATCCTTATGCTTGCCCATTTTTCCTGCTTCTAATACATCAACTTTGAGGATAAAATGTTCACTTGCTGCCTAATATATCTCATCCACTAACAGGTGCCGTGATGAAGAGATAATCAGTGTTATTTATTTCACCTGTCAGTGGTCATAATGTTATGTTATGTTAATGTTATGATCGGTATATATATACTTTAAAGTATTAAATACTAAAGTCTTGGATATTAATCAGCCAAGTAAGCTTTGGAGAAATGGAGAAAAGGAATAAAGAAAATGGCAAGAGAAAGCATCGATTTTTATCTGACTGCAGGAAATCTGTCTGAACAAACAGGTGGAAGTACTAAATTACCAGAGAACCTCAGACACCAGACAATAGGGCCATCCTGGGTAAACGAAGAGCCAGCCAGTGCCGTGGTAATGTCTGAGCATGTGTGAGTGGAGGAGTGTGAATGCTGGTGTGTGTGATATTCATGCCTCACAAACAAATTCTCTTTTATCTTTTTATGTTCCAGCCTCATCAGTGATCAGTCTGTGTGGAGTGAGAGAGGGTTTTAATGACATCTTCCAGATGAGGAATGGTGTGAGTGTGTAAAATGCATCTGTGTGCTTCTGTTTGATTGTGTGTGTGTGTAATGGACAGAGAGAAATGTGATTATGATGCTGGATGAGGATCAGGCTTAATATGGCTGCATCAACAAGAGACAATAAAGAGCTACAGAGGTTGGAGAGGCAGGGACAGGGGGAGTATCTGAATGAATGAAAAAAATATTACTGTAATAACGCTGCTTTGCTTACTCATTCCCTAATCATCTTTTCTATCTGTACATATTGCTGCTAAATATGACCCGTGTATGTCTGGCAGAGAGATGGATAGATATCCTACTGTATCTAAGTGTTGACAGGTTTTTACATGTTATTTGAGTTTAACAAGTTCAGTGTTAGTTATGCAAGTTAAAATGTAATCTATTTAGCATGACTAAAACTTTGCTTTAAATAAAATAGTATATGTACATAAAAGACTCGCATTTACACATAAGGAAGATACAAGAACAGTAATTGTAAAATAACAGATTACATAAAGTCTAAGAAAATATGGAAAAAAAAGATAATAAATGGAAATAAAAAGAATAAAATGCAAAACTAAGTAAGGGGAGAAGATAATTAACTTGCCTGTGGAAATGCCCTAGTAAACAACTGTTCTTTGAGATGCTTTTTAAAAGTTTCAATTGAGATAACTGCTCATAGGTCTCTCATATGTCTACAACTTGGAATCATAGTAAATTAAGACTCATTAGCCTATTTTCACATGTGGTTTAACTAGCTGGATGATCTGAGTGATCTACAGGATCTACAAGAGTCTTTAGCTATCATATTGCTGAGGCATGCAGGCACAACATCATGAAGACTTTTAAAAAAATCAGTGAAGATTAGGGTTATGGTTGGATTCAGAGCAGTGTTTGGGTTATGTGCAGAGATAAGTTTGGCTTTAGGATAAAACACAAAATAAGATTTTTAAGATTTTTTAAAGAACATCTTGGCCACTCTTTTCAGTATAAAGTAAGAGAATGCATGACAAAGAGCACCATAAAAGTATTATAAATGTGATCCATATGTGCTATATTCCAAATCTTCTGAAGTCATACTGTACAGTCTTTTTGTGTCATGACAGATGTTTGATTCATGAACAAATCGTTTTTTGGATCAAATCAATGAATCAGTTGATTCAGTTCACAAAACTGGTCTAACTGATTCAGTTCTCAACTTGAACTCACTGAATCAATGATTTAGGTTCAGTAGGAGGGGAGGATTAGATAATAACATAAAGGGTTAGTTCACCCAAAAATGAAAATTATGTCATTAATTACTCACCCTCATGTTGTTCCACACCTGTAAGACCTTTGTTCATCTTTGGAAGACAAATTAAGATATTTTTGATGAAATCTGATGGCTCAGTAAGGCCTGCATCGCCAGCAATAACACTCCCTTTTTCAATGCCCAGAAAGCTACTAAAAACATATTTAAAACATTTCATGTGACTACAGTGGTTCAACCTTAAAGGGTTAGTTCACCCAAAAATGAAAATTCTGTCATTAATTACTCACCCTCATGCCGTTCCACACCCGTAAGACCTTCATTCATCTTCGGAACACAAATTAAGATATTTTTGTTGAAATCCGATGGCTCCGTGAGGCCTGAATAGGGAGCAATGACATTTCCTCTCTCAAGATCCATAAAGGTACTAAAAACATATTTAAATCAGTTCATGTGAGTACAGTGGTTCAATATTAATATTATAAAGCGACGAGAATATTTTTGATGCGCCAAAAAAAACAAAATAACGACTTATATAGTGATGGCCGATTTCAAAACACTGCTTCAGGAAGCTTCGGAGCACAATGAATCAGCGTGTCGAATCAGCGGTTCGGAGCGCCAAAGTCACGTGATTTCAGCAGTTTGGTGGTTTGACACGCGATCCGGATCATGATTCGACACGCTGATTCATTATGCTCCGAAGCTCCCTGAAGCAGTGTTTTGAAATCGGCTGAACGATCGGATTTTATCAAAAATATCTTAATTTGTGTTCTGAAGATGAACGAAGGACTTACTGGTGTGGAACGACATGAGGGTGAGTAATTAATGACAGAATTTTCATTTTTGGGTGAACAAACCCTTTAAATTTCAGTTTCTCACACAAAGTTAACTTTAGAATACTTGGAACATAACATATGAGTTGTATGGACTACTTTAATTATATTTTTATGTTGCTTTTGTTTTTTTATTTATTTATTTTAACTTAACTGCCCAAGTTCTCACCCACTTTAATTATATTCAAAGAGAATTAATCTTTTTGGTTCCAGTGAACAAAAAATTCACAGACTTGGAAAAACATGAGGGGATGCATAAATGTTGATAGAAGTTTCATTCATGAATGAACTATTCCTTTAGTTTAGGGTTAGGATGAAATGCACAAGGCCCAACATGAGGTCTAAATATGCAAAATCCAATGCGAGTGTTGCATCAAGGAACTTGATGCATTACACACTTATATTTTAAGAGTCTAATGTATTCAGTAGCAGACTGACTCTTGTAACTCTACATCATTTTTCAGAGGTATGTATAATTCACACACATGCATGTGTATGAGTTCCTGTCAGCGAACTTTCTCAGGTGTGAAATGACTTTCTCAACATCAAATGAGAGGAAAATATGGAGAGAAACACCTTTCACTCAGTGGATAAGCACCAGTGCACCTCATTACGAATGTGTGCGAGTGAGTCTGAGTGTGTGTGCGCGTGTGTGCTCTCAGTAGTTTGTGCAAAAATAAGAGTATGAGTGATACAAAATTATTTAAATAAAACAAAGATATGAACTAAAACAGAGAGAAAAAGAGCAGAAAGTAGATAAGCAAACTGTGAAAGATACAGATGGAAAGATGGAGAGATGAGAAATGGAGGTAGATTGAAAGAAAAAAAGAAGAGAGAGAGAGGGAGGCGTAGAGTGGAACGAAAGAAAGAGAGACGCCTTGTCATTTGTCTCACGGCTGACAATTTTTCACCATGAAGGGAAAGGACCAATTAGGTCAATTAAATGTTCCTGTGTAGTGTTCACCATGAAATATTTAGCTAACCATTTAGCTGTGTGTGTGTGTGTTGATCTACAGGTCAGAGTCAGGTAATGGCTAAATGAATGTAATAGGGCTTTTAATCAGCCCTTCCTGACAACAAGATAGACTCAAATCACAAGCAAAACACTGATTATTTGAGCTATTATCACCACAACACACACAAATGCAGACAGCCTTGCCCTTGGCAATGAGTGTTTGAGTTTAGAGATTTTTTCAGAGAGGGTGGGCTGAGCATTCACATCACTGGTCACAGGGGCATTGGGATATTCTTGAAACTCAATGTAACGCAAACCACCAAAGTTGCTTCAATTCATTTGCGAGTTCACATTTTAGTCTCACATTTCTTTGTCTCACATTGTAATATTGATATATTTTAACAGTGCAATATAACAATATATGCATATAGTGTGCTTAGTTTCATTTGCAGAATTGTTCTTTTTTTCTAACAGCCTTTTTTTTTTTGCAGTGCTGAATGCTGAAAGTTCAGTCTCAGAATATCTACTGTTCAGAGGCACAGAACTGCTCCCCATGCAGGGGACGAAAAAAGCTAACAGTCTTCATCAACTGATTATGTGCTACCCTGTATAACAGGAGAGGAGACATCCAGATATGATGCTTTTCTTTCTCTCTCACTCAAAGATGTTTCTGTCTTTTTCCTTTGCCAAGGATGTGTGCCTAGAATTATCTGCTTCTCTCTTCCTCCTTGAATATAAATGAAGGAGTTTTTCCCCCTCCATACTCTTTTCTTCTGATTTGGCATTTGCCTGCTCACCCCATCTATGAGGTCTCACCTCATAAAATAGACACTGCTTGAAAGAGAGACAGAGTATCTTAGGAATGTTCTTTTTCTTGCAGGCAGAATACAACATGAAATTCACAGTTTGGTCGCATTCAGTCACACATGTGCAAACGGTCTTTGTCTTGTTCTGTCTTGTTTTCTCTTTACACTGCCATTCCTACACAGACACTATTAGGAGAAATAAAAAAAATAAATAAAAAAAACAGTGGAGAAGTTTATGTGCATTCTTTTTAGATATTTTTAGAATGGATATTTGGAGATTTGAAATTCTTCCACTGCAGGAAGATTTCAGAGGATAATTCCAAAAACATCCAGCACACTACAGGTGACAGCTAAGTATGTGAGTTATTTTGAGCTGTAAATCAGATAAATCAGTTCCAAGATAAAGCAGAAAGTGCACAAATACAAACACTCCTGTTTATCTGCTCCTTCAGCCCTTGAGGGGTTAATCTAAAAAAACTTTATCTCAGTGAATGAGCTGATGTAGATGATTATCCCAGCTTCCCAACAAAGTGAGTGAGGTATTCCAACTTTTTATCTTTGACCTCTAATCCTTGATCAAGAACAAGAACAGACACATTAGACACATATTTGCAAAAGCATTCATTTTTTATCTGAGGCTTACTAATGATTTAACCCTCTTTTTCCAGGCCCATCAGTAGGGCTCAAGTACAATTTCATCAAATCAAACCAGAAATGTGTTCCTTTTATCTCGTATTATACTGAATATCGTTTAGCATTATCATTATTAGTTATTAAACTTATAATGATGAGACACTCCAAACTTTTAAACTAAAAATAATTATTACTGTCAGTAAAAAATAGACTTGTTAAGTGGCTTTTCTTTTAATGAGACACCTGAGTTTGTTTGTCTTCGCAAGTTTTCACTGCTCATTTAGAAACTGTCTCAGAAAAAAAAAGTAAGTTTATTTATAAATAAGACCCAGATGAATGTTTAACAAAGACATTTGCAGTATTTCTTTGGTGGAATGCAATTATTATCGAAGCTCAACAAGTATGAAATATGACAAATGGATGAAATATGGTTAGATGAAATATTAAATATATTTTGTATTCTTTTGTATGCTTTAGCAGGTCAGTGCCAAAAACACCTGTTACATATAGTATATAATATAAAGTAAATAATAAGTGAGTTATGTTATTGATTTTTTTTTTCCATTGTTGCTTATCTTTATCTCATAAGTGCATTTATAAGTGATTTGAGACAGCTACAGAATATAAATGAAATTTATAAAAGCATGATTAAGATCTATATATGCACATTTGTTTTACTATGAGTAGTAAAATCTTTCCAACTGCCCCTGGTGGTACACATATCCCTGGCTGAGAATCACTGACTTAAGGTATTAGTATTTGAGGAACAGATGTCAGTGCTGTTCGCAGGTGGAGAGAGGAGGAGTGAAGAAAGACAGAGTGAAAGAGAGGGGGGAGTGCTGGACAAATAGACACTAAACAGTGACATTTTGGACATGCAGTTTACTGAGTGATTTATTAGTGTAATAAAGAAATTACCCCAATTATACACACAAACACTACGCACACACACACACACACACACACACACACACACACACACACACACACACACACACACACACACACACACACACACACACACAGAGCACACAGAGCACTGAGGGGCTGCCATATTGAAACACTCATGCTGAGAAATGGCCAGGGTTGGGGTAAAGAATCACACCATTACACACATTCAGACACACAATTATCATCTATATGAGCTGGACTAAAATGCCTGAAAATCTTCCAATGAAAGCCCTGGAATCATAATACATGCTCTTTTGTGATTCAATCTGGATTGGTTTATCTGACACAACAAAAGTCTCTTCAGGAGTAATCATGAACAAAGATTCTATCAGTCTCTCTCTCTCTCTCTTTCTCTCTCTCTGTGTGTGTGTGTGTGTGTGTGTGTGTGTGTGTGTGTGTGTGTTCTCGCTATCTATGTGCCCACATGGCCAGACACATTCTGTGCTGCCATTAAAACACCAGAGAAAAGGTCAAGCAAGAGGGAGAGGCGGCTGGAAAGAATTGAGGAGGATGTAGACAATAAAGAGCATTAAGAGGGAACAAAATAAAGATGGACAGCATGAGAAAATGCAGAGTTGGAGGATAAAAGGAGGGGAGAGACAGAGAGATGAAAGTATGGAGTGATGAGGTTCATCATGTTGATCCATTGAACCTGATTGATCTTTTTGTCCAGACACTCAGCCTGAATAATGGAGTCTAATGCGCGTGTGTGTGTGTAGCACTAATAAGTGGATTTAAATTGGATAAGCTTACTCGTAAGTGCCCTATCCTCAGGGGTAGTGAAGTGAAAATACTACATTATGCTTGCGTTTTATATTGTGTAACTCACAAATTATTCAGTTTCAGATGCTGTAGAGGACAGCAGTAATTTTCACAAATAATAAAATTAATAAAACATTAAAGATAATTAAACATTAAAGATATATACTGACATTAAAGCTTTTTTAGTTATTGTTACAATTAAACAGACTAGTGTGATGACTGTAACATCAGTCATTGTGTACTTCTACATTAGTTTAATTATCTGATTCAATTGCCAAAGAGACAGAGTGTCATAATCTGAAAACCACACCCCACCGGGGGGGAAAACGATCCAACCGTCTCCATTGACTTTGTATTGCGTGAAGCTGCCTCCTTGTCATTTCTGACTTATAACAAAAAACAGAACAATGTCTAAAAGCTGCTGTGTGACAAGGTGTACAGAAAACAAGCTAAAAAACCCAGAACTAAAAACCCAGAAGTTCTCATAAGCTGTCGACCCAAAAAACGAGCGTTTAAGGACTAAAAAGTGGATACAGGCATTTGAGACAGAGCGTGACATGTTATATTACACTGAGAACTACGCCCACTGGAGGGGAACGTAATCAGCGACAGGAAATATAATATATAAAACTGACATTTAGATATTTGACTTAACAGTGACAAAATGTTTACTGCACACATAGGCATACTGAGGCATACTGAGTGTCAGGATCCCAAAATTTACCCATTCTTCCTGCTGATGCTTCACGTCTTATGGCCTATATCCACTTTTGTCTCCTTAAAGGCTGGCTTTTACGGTTCGATAGCTTATAAAAACTTAGTTCTGGGTTTTTTAGCTTGTTTGCTCTACACCTTGTCACATATCAGTGTTTAGATATTGTTCTGTTTTTTGTTATAAGTTAGAAATGACAAGGAGGCAGCCTCACGCAATACAAAGTCAATGGAGACGGTTGGATTGTTTTCCCCCCCGGTGTGGGCGTGGCCTAAATGCGCTCTGTCTCTATACATTTAGTTGAGATGGATAACGACTGCTAAGATGTTTGAGGCAAATTTAGTTTTAGGCTAATCATTTTCCGAATAAATGAGCAAAAAACAAAAAGTGTAACAGTGTTACAATCTCGCTCTCCCCTATTGGTCAGTTAATATGCTCTATGGATGTGCCTTACACAGAACATTGAGATTATGAATAAGAGAAAATCAGATGAAAATCATTAGTGATTATGTTAAATATATTGCTTTGTTGCTACTTTGAGTGGATACTTGAAGATAAGTTAGTTACATTTAATTCTGTAACTGTTATCTGTTTAGTTAGCTGGTCTGGTCAGGGTTTTCAGGTTAGGGGTCAGGGCCAGGGATTACAAGTTAATCTCCTAAAGAAAAAAAAGAGAAGAAAAAATCCTCACAGACCCATTTTACAAATACCCTGTGCTTGATGTCTGACAGTTGACGGTTATTGATGTTTAGATTGTTAGCGGTGAGATTGCTGCTGCAGTGGCATTCTCATTGTCGTTTGAGGTCAACCTCTCTGAGGCAAGTTTTGTGTTTTCTCAGCTACCTGTGCTTGTCATTTCAATTAACCAAATTTGTACTCATTTGTACTTTATCATGCATTGCTTTGGTAAGAAAGCATCTGTTTCTGCTTATGCATATGTTTATTTCCTCTGTAAACTGGTATTTGTTAAAGTCAACATGAAATCAAAATTACAATTATTATTTTTTATGGTATACTGCAGTATTTATTATAAATGGCCTATCTAGGCACACTTACATGAGATCACAGCAATAGTAAACCACAATGATCCAACCATCCAATCAATACCCGATGGACAAAATCAATTCACGCCCTACATTTTTTCTTGTTCGAGAAGCCGTTTCACTCAGATATGTCATAATAGGGAAGAAAAGACTATTGCATAAATCTTTTAAAAAAATCTAGTTAAAAGCTCAAGTGCCATGTTCTCAGAAACGTAATCTGCGAAAGAATGTTTATGCCATAAAAATTATTTCATGACTCTTTTAAGACTTCACAATGTTACATGATGTAATGATCAAGTAAAAAGTTATAGAGTATTTCCTTTTACCTTGAACATGCTTGAGTGCAGATATCTTAATCATTTTCATGTATAAAAACAAACAAACAAGTATCATTAAAGCTGCAAGCAGCGATGAAAGGGCCCTCGCACCCAGGGCCATCACCACCCTTTGGCATTAGGAAAACAGTGAACAGTGGTTGACACGCATGTAAGCAAGTAAATACAGGAGAATTATGGAAAAGTCATTTCGACGTGCCACACTTCCTGTTGCCAACAGGTGGCTCTTTGACTCTTACTGAATATTGCCATGTAGATGACTTCAGGCCAGGACTATTATCAAACGTGTGAAGTTTTGAGCAGATCGGACATTGTATGCCTGAGGTACAACAACTTCCTGTTTTGTGGCGTTAATCGCATACATTAGCACTTAGCCAAGTGTTTCATGATTTATTCATGTTTCTAGCATGTTTGGTACTTCATGGCATATTTAAATGTGTTTCCGGGAGTGAATTACAGTGTAAAGCATAACATTTCCTGTTGCCAGCAGGTGGCACTATGACTAACTGAATATTGGCATGTAGATGTCTTCAGGCCAGGACTCTTGTCACACATGTGAAGTTTGGGGCAGATCGGACATTGTATGCCTGGGTTACAACAGCTTCCTCTTTCATGGCGAAACATCAGACTTTGTCAGGCCGCCACGGAAACGGTGTTCAACGAAAACTCAAGATCTTCACAATTTAACATCACAAAGGCCTTTAGATTAGACTGGCCAAACATGATGTTGATCTGATTAAAGCTCTAGGAGGAGTTTGTTAAAGTACAAAGTCTGTAAATGGCAAAAACCGCCAAAATTTTGCAGAGAAAACTCAAAATATCTCACTTCCTGTTTGGTTTACAGATTTTGCACCCAGGAGACTTTTTTTGTAGGTATTAAGCTGTTACATGTGTCTACCGAATTTCATACTTGTACGTGAATTGAAATTTTGTAGGTGGCGCTATCGAGTCATTTTACCACACCTAATTCTGAAACCCATATCAGACGTAAATTTTCACCACTTCTGACGCGTGTGCAAAGTTTCATGAGTTTTCGAGCATGTTTAGGCCCTCAAAAATGTGATTAATTTCAGAGAAGAATAATTATTGACTGAGCAATTACAATAGGGTCCTCACACCATCGGTGCTCGGGCCCTAATTACTTTTACTAGTATAATGAATTTAACTAATGAGGAATAATGGGGTGCCTTTTCACATACACACAACTGTTCAAAAGTTTGGGATCGGTAAGATTTTTTATTTTGTGGAAGAAGTCTCTTCTGCTCACCAAGGCTGCATTTATTTGATCTAAAATACAGTAAAAAAAAAAAAAAAAAAAAAAAAAAAAAAAAAACAGAAATACTGTGAAATATTATTACAAATTAAATCAACTGTTTTCTATTTGAATATATTTTGAAAAGTAATTTATTCCTGTGATCAAATCTGAATTTTCAGCATCATTATTCCAGTCTTCAGTGTCACATGATCCTTCAGAAATCATTCTCAAGAAACATTTCTTATTCTAGTTATTTCAAAAACATCAAAAAATCTCACCGATCCTAAACTTTTGAATGGTAGTGTGTACACACATATATAAACATATATATATATATATGGCGGAAGGAAGTAGTTCTGCACAAAAGAGGGTTTTTAAATACATTCCGTCATTGTTTCTTATTTATTTACTCACACTTGTGCAGTCAAACTGTTGTATAAATGCAATATCATACTTGTAGCCGTTCAATATTGCTGTATATCATCACGCTATGTTTACCTACGGCCGAATCACAGCCATGTTGATATAAATCCATATCGCATGGCTACTCGTGTGATATTGCTCAGATATAAACTTACACACAATGATGGTCTACATGGGTCCTCTTCCTGTTTAATGTTTTCTTGTCAAATTACAACAAAATGGCTTCCTGATTTGATGGATAAAAGTGTAACTGCTTCAGTAATTATATAAAGAACATTAACGATCATCAGGTGACAACAATTAAGTAGCTCAACTGATTAATTCACATTCAACTCCATATGAAACAACAACAACAAATAATAATAATCTCTCTCTCAAGATTTTTAGCCTTTTAAGGAAACTACAGTATTTTTTTATTATTATTATTTTTTTAAAATTTCAGGACAGCTACCCCACCTCGTTTTTTAAACTTTAAGCCCAATAACAAAAAAAAGTGGTGATAAATTGAAATTGATAAATGTATTAATTCATAAAATGAAATATTGTATTCAAGTCATTGTATGCACTGCATTTTTAGAATTTTTGAATAACTTCACAATGCTTAATTGACCCACAGTCTAGTTCCCCATATTACTGCCTAATTTAGCTGTTTCTTCACATTTCCAAAAGAATTGACTGTTCTGAATGGTTTATTTTATCAGGGATATTATCACTGTGATAATCTATTCAAGATGTTGTTAATGTCATAGAATACTGGACGTCTGTTTTAAAATGAAAACTTCACTGATTAAATTCACCTGGCACAAGCTTTTACTACAACAGCAAACTTTAACTGATTGAAGTGTGCATTTTTTCCCACTGCAAGCCAAAAATATTTTTGATGAGTCACATTTGACCTATTTAGCTTTAGCCCAGGGCTGTTGCTACCGTTCAGCACCGCTCTAACATGCACCCTCTGACATCCTTTAGCGTGTCCTTACGCTGTCTGAGGAATGTGTCTCTCTCTCTTTCTCCTTCTCATTTCCTTTCGTTAGGCAGAGAAAACAACGTGGTTGAAATTCAGTATTCCTGACAGAGAAGAACACAAAAGTACAGCGTAGCTTTGCCACTTTCACCCTGCACATAGATGAGAGGGGAAAGAGTGGGAGGTCAAATTATTTGATCTAAGAGTTCTGAGAGAGTAAGTGAGAGCGAATGGGAGAGACAGCATCTAAACGAGCTTTGTTCTTCCCATATGGCTTTAATTGTGTAGCTGGGAAACAGTAGTTTAGATGATCACATTGTTTGCACATAGTAAATTAATGCTCTGACTCCTCTCCAAAAATAACATTAGAGCTGGCACTGGTCGGCAGCGGAGCCTTCAGGCCCAAAATACAATAATACACACAGGAAACCTTCTTCACGCTTCAGTGCAAACACACATGATGGCAGACTGACTGCTTGTCAGAGCTGAATTAAAACTGAGGAATGTCTATCAGATATGGACAAGACTGAACGTTTTCTGGTAGAATTATTTGCCAGCAATGGTGTAAAAAGGAAGTTTGTTTGTGAGAATCTCAAGGTCTCTCTCTCGCTCTGTATATGTTACAGTTGATTTGCTGGCATCAGAATACAGATCTGATTCAGATTAAGTAAACACGAGTGGAAGTCAATGACAGCTTGTAGAGGGCTGTATGTGTAAAAGACGTATGAAGTAACACTTTTTACCCAATCTGTTCTCTTAACCCAGCCAGCTACCTCTAGAAACATGGTTATTTTCAATTCTTTATACTCAAGTATTTTATATTTATGAAGAAAAAAAAAAACTTTTTATGAAATTAAGTTTTGTGTTCTTTTTGTTAGCTTTAAGACAATCTATGTTAGCATACTCTTCTCTTCCATTAACTTTTGGCAGTTATGCACAAACTGAATCAGTATTTTTCAAGGAATCAGCTGAGTGAATGATTCAGTGACTCACTCATAAAGAATCAGTGATTTTGAAAGAATAAATTAGGCAAATGATTCAATGACCCACTTATAAAGACACCTTTTTCAATTAATGAATCAATGTTTTTGAACGAATCATTTGAGAATCACTTGTCGCCACATACTGGTGCAACAATTTAACCTGCAGAAAGAGTCACTGAAAAAAACCCACCACTAATACACAAGTATTAGTGTGCCGGGAACAAACACAGTCAAGTGAAGTGATACAAACAGTGAGTCCAAGTGCTTAACTGAACAATGTTTGGACAATCAAATTCAAGGACGGGAACTAACTGTTGTATAACAGTAAACATGTCTTGAAAGAAAATTGTACTCCTCAAACAACTTCATATGTGACCCGTGCTGTCAAAGTGAGTCGGGATGCGCACGGGCTAATTATGAGCTACAGGCAAAACAAGTGAAAAATGTCAATTTTGGTCGAATTTGAGGTTTTCACAGAAATTAGTTCATTAAGCCCTCTTCTCAAATTGCAATTAAACATCTAAAAGTATTTTTCATACTCATGCTGATGTAAACAAAATGATCTTTCTCGCGCTGATATAAACATCCGAAGCGTGCGCACAAAGACACCTCAGACAACGCGCGATCCCGATATACACATATAGGCTACGCAGAATTAGAGTATTTCAAAATATCTGTCTTGGCGAGTATTCACGCATTTCATGGGGAAAGAAGCTGAATATATATTTTATATATTTTTCCTATATATATTTGGTTTTGACTTGGTTTGTCAAAAGTTATGGTTGCTAAGTGATTTTGTTTTGGAACCTTTAGAAAACTTTAACTCGATGTTTCTTAAAATTGACTTGGCTGACTTTATCGACTTCAAACAGGTGTAGCTCAGTCATTTTTTGTCTGATTCCAACAAATCATACATAATTTTCAAGGTTTTTTAAAAGAAAATGTAAAAATAATGCACAATAACTGTGACTCATTTTGCCAGCACAGGTCACATATGGTTTTTAATCCAGAGCAAAGGAATCTGAAGCTTATGTTCACTGTGAATGTCGAGGAGGTAAATATTCATCACATGAACTCTTCATCAAGGTTGCTCTTGTAAAGAAATGCTTTTTGAAGGGCCTCTCACATATGAACTCTTCATTATGGGCCCTCTCATGTATGAACCCTTCATCACGGATACTCTCTTTTACATCAACTCTTCATTATAGGTCCTCAGCTCTCATACATGAACTCTTCATCATATGCTAATGAGATCTACAGAACTTGACACAGTCTGGGTCCAAAGTTTGACTCTGATTGGACCAGGATTCTCTCTCTCTCTCTGTTATTTTTATTTATTTATTTCCTTCATTAGATAGTAGGCTACAGTGTAGAGTAGATAGGTAATTTATAGAGAACTTCCTAAATATGAATTTACATAGCAAACAGGATGCAAAATTGCAGTTAAAATGTATTTAAAATGAATATAACTGCAATTAGTGCAATTTATAACTGAAAATGAATGGTTAATACAAAGTTTGAATGATGATGACGACACACACAAGCACATACAAATATGGATAAACATTTCATTTTCCAGAAGCTCTACCTGTTGAATTTCTCTGAACTGTAATCAAGTAAACTACACTTCCTGTGGTTTGAGGCCAATTTAATTTAAGTTCACACAATTTGCTCAACCCTGGCTGTTCGAGGAGACTGGGAAGACAGAAAATGGACTGCAAGTATAAAAATGGTCAAACAAGGTGTTTGTTTTCTTTGTCTGTTTCTCTCTCACACTATTATTATTTCTCAGTAAATACATATAGAGCTGGCTTTGCTTCATCAGTTTGATTCATCTTTGTCTTTCTACTGAACAAAACCACCTGTGGGGAAAAACACGGAACTGGAATGTTTACAAAAAAAAAAAAAAATCTGTATGTGTGTGTGTTTTGGCCTGGCTGAATGGTAATTACTGATGGAGTCACTCAAGGCCTATCCAATTCAATTTCTCCATCTCCTCTTGGCCTGATGTGAAGTTAAGATATGGTGTGTGTGTGTGTGTGTGTGTGTGTGTGTGTATCTGATTTTTTTTTCATCCATCTTCCCTCCTTTTGGCTTTTTCCTGGCATATTTTCGCTCTCCCTCTCTTCTTCATTTTCCTTTTTCAATTGTCTATGCATGCCAGTGTGTGTTATTTTCTGTCCTCTGTCACTTTCCATCTCTCTCACCTCCCTCTCAATCTTTCTCCTGCCAGCGCATTGATGACAGCTACAGCACCATACGGCCTTTCTTCACATTTCCCATGTATTTTTAATAAAGAGGCTTATGCTTCTGTTTACAATCAGATTGTGTTCCACACCTGCGCGCTCGTACACACACATGACGAGGCCCAGCCACTTGGGAAGGTGTAAAGCTGATAGGTTTAAGGGAGGAGAGATAGAGATCTCTGACTAATCTGAACCCTGTTGGCAGGAGGTTTAACCTGTAGATGAGAATCTCTCTTCACTCACTGCTCTGAGGCCTGCCATTTAGATCTGTTTCCCCAGCTGTGTGTTCATAAATGATTCAATTAAGCTCAGCTCTGATCTGATCCAAGATTAGTCTGAATGCTCCGAGATAAAACATTCTGAAGCTCAATGAAGAAAAAACATTCTGTATGTCCCCTGATTCATTGCTGGATGTACAGATAGATGGAAGCAGAGATTAGATATTTGCATACAAAATATATAGGATGTTTAATTACACACAGCAGGGTTGGACAACATCCAGAACCGAATAATTGGCTCCCTTTCAATTCATGACTTGGAATTTGCAGAGAATTTACCTCAAGCCACAGGATGTTGAATTGGAACTAGAATCGGAATGACAAGATGCAAAACTTACTGCATTGCAATTTAAAATAGGCACAGAGGACTTTCATTAGTCTGACTCAAGTTCTCGCTGATTCATTTTGACCCATTATGCCTATTTATTCCCTGATATGCAGCAAGCGTATAATAAACAAGAACTACTGAAAACCAGGATGTTATGAGGAATAATTTGTGGCTAATAACTAAAGATAATAGTCAGAAATAAAATTGGTTACCACCATGAAGACTAATATTTAAATTAAAAACAATAATACAAAACAACAAAATTAAAGTTTTACATATTTATCTTAATATGTGACTTAAAATGTAACTGATTAGGCATATTTCTTTAAGCTCAATTCAATGTTGTGAAAACCATCAGAAAACATTTTTAATTTTTCCATACAGTATTTCCACCACAAATACATTGAATTATACCACACAAGTGTACTAATAATAAACATGCATAGTTCATTAATTCTGTGGCAGTTTCTGATATAATGTTAGATCCAGAATTTACGTTTATTCATTCAGCAGGCACTTTTATCCAAAGCGACTTACAAATGAGGAATACACCAAGTGATTCACCTTAGAGGAGGCAGTAACATGGAAAGTGCTAGCAATACAAAGTTTCAAACATTGCCTGGATAAGTACAAGACTGAATTTTGGATTGAATGGATTGAATTATTGACACCTGTCACAAAAAAGGGCAAAATAAATATAAAAATGTATACACACACACTCACAATAGCTCATAAATGGTGAAGCCATGTGCGTAGAATACGTGGGGGACGTGTATTTTACTTTTTTCTGGCAAGTGTGTTTATGTAGAGGTTTTCATGGGCCAATGTGAATAAATCTAGATTTAAACTCAAAGAGACAAGATAGTCTATGCATGACCGGACATTTTATTTGTATCCAAAATGAGGCAATGTGAGCATTATGGTGTGCTAGACACTCTTGTGAAATGTAAGTTTCATTAATACTTAATGACGGAGGGCGCTCTCTCGCAGAAAGTTCAAAATTGACTCACGGAAGTAAAAACGTTACAGTAAATATCTTTATATGGACAAAGGCGTCCAGCTATCACTGTAGCAGAATAAAAAGCAGGAAAGTTTTGACTGATAAAACATATAAACAAACTCACGATTACAACAATATATGGTTTATGTGTGTTTTTCAAGCTCACAATCTCAGGGTATTTTCATAAAGTGTATGAATAATGCAGTGCTAATTGACATAGTCCTTTATTAGCGTGATTTTTTTTCCACAAACAGTTCAGCGGAAATCCCCGCCCTGCAACCAATTTCATTGGCTGAGGTTACAGTGACGGGTAGGTTTAGGGATCAGTGTTGGGTGTAGGCAATCGTTACTGTCGTTGACATGGCCAATGAAATGTTTAGAATCGGCTCCAGTGTGGGATTTTTGCTGAACTGGTCTGGGGGAAAAAATCACGCCCTTTATTACAGTATAGAAACTATAAAATATTTCCTGCCTTATTCGGTGAAAAAAATTACATTTTTTACGTTGTATAAAATCCATGATGACACAATGCACAAGTGTTTGTAGTACATAAATCAGTCATAAAATTGTCATTAGGAAAATATAGGAAAAAATATTTTAGAATACAAATATTGTTATTGTTCAGCAGTGTACTTCATTTCTTAAAGGGTTAGTTCACCCAAAAATGAAAATAATGTCATTTATTACTCACCCTCATGTCGTTCTGCACCCGTAAGACCTTCCTTCATCTTCAGAACACAAATTACGATATTTTTGATTAAATCCGATGGCTCAGCGAGGCCTGCATTCAAAGCAATGACATTTCCTCTCTCAAGATCCATAAAGGTACTAAAAACATATTTAAATCAGTTCATGCGAGTTCAGTAGTTCTACCTTAATATTATAAAGCGACAAGAATACTTTTTGTGCGCAGTGTTTTGAAATCGGCCCATCACTATATTGTTGAAAAGTCATCATTTTGTTTTTTTGGCGCACAAAAATATTCTCGCTTTATAATATTAAGGTAGAACTACTGAACTCGCATGAACTGTTTTAAATATGTTTTTAGTACCTTTATGGATCTTGAGAGTGGAAATGTCATTGCTGTGAATGCAGGCCTCGCTGAGGCATCGGATTTAATCAAAAATATCTTAATTTGTGTTCCGAAGATGAATGAGGTCTTACGGGTGTGGAACGACATGAGGGTGAGTAATAAATTACATTATTTTCATTTTTGGGTGAACTAACCCTTCAAGAAAATTTAAATTTAAGAAAATTTAAGAAAATAAATAAGAACATAAGAAATAAAACCTGTCAATTAGACATGGGTCAGAAAAAAACAATGCTATTACACTACATTTCTGTCACCCTCACTGTTGAAATGATGGCTTATGGCTACGCCCCTGGGTGAAGCCACATAAATGATTGTACTTTGTTCATGTTGTTTGATTCCATCTGAAAGAGTAAATAGAGCATTCTGGAAAAAAGTGAAGTGTTCCTCCACCAAGGTCAGTGATGTCAAAGATAATTTATTATGAAAATACCCCATTTGTTATATATTTGATAACATGTACATGGGTAATACTTACTGAAAAAAAAATGTATTAGTAAAACTACACTTCCTGTATTTGAATATATTTGTCTGCTTCCTTATTTTCAAATTACAATTCTGAATCCAGTTTGCTACCAATTTAAATGTAATTACTAGAATTTAAATTACATTCTCGATTCAATCCTGAAAGTCTGAAACGCAGAGGAAGAAATCTATGCATTCATTAGTAGTCCATGAAAAATGCAGCTCATTTTTAATATGATAATTTCTTCCTCTCCCCCGAGTTCTGGGTTCAGTAATGTTTAAAAGGCTTTAGTGTTTAGCGTAGCTGCAGAAAAAACCATCTGCCTTCAGGCGTATAAGTTAACAAAGCAAGCAGCCCCCATTCTCTCGCTCTCTGATGTCTAAATGGGCATAAAGAGATATTACACAGCACATTATCATCACTGTTATGAATCAACATGGATGAACAATTTTGATTTCGATAACGGTGGTAGCCCTGAAGAATTACAATGCAAAACCATATAGCACAGAAGGAGACAGACTGAAGGACGGACGGACGGGCAGATGGATGGATGGGTGTATTGCACAAAACACTTGGCCCGATTCAGTTCATAAAGGAAGAATCACCTCAGCACACTGTATTCATTCTCTCTTTCATTCCCTTTCCTGCCAACGCAATTCAGCTCAGAGAAACTGGAATCCGGACAGATCCATTCCGGCTCTAAGCCGCTGGCCACTGGCGCCCCTCCACATTTATAATGTGGACTAGCGGATCAAAGCACTGAGAGTGTGTGTAGTAGTGTATGTGTCTTAGTCAGAGGCCCCTAAGGGTCCTCACTGAGCCTGAGGTGGCCAGTGCATGCCTGAGAAATGGGGGTGAGATTTCACGGAGCATGAGTGGCTTTAGACTGTTTGCTTTGCCACAGAGTTATTGCGAACATATGTGATACACACACACAAACACACACACACTCGTACAAGACGCCGAAGGCATTTTAAAGCTCTGTGGTGGGACAGTGATATAATCGCTCTCCGTCCGGTCTCCTGCGGACATAGATGTAGCATCCTAATGAAATGAAATGAGAAGAATTCGCTCATATCTTACATATTTTATTGGTCAAATTTAAAATCCGATATAAATCTTTCCCTTGTGATATTATGCCTTTAATAATATTATAAAATCAAATATTTGGACCCATCTATTTCCGTCCTCATCAAACACAAAGCCTAAGGTCATCGTCACTATTTACTGCAGGAAAACAACATTAATCTGTCAGGGTTCACCGTGAGAGCACACACGGACAGACGTGTACGCATACAACTCTCATTCATCTCCAGAAACGCAGTCCTGCTCTGCCACAACTTCTGTTTGTGTAGGGACTTTATGTGTTTGGATGGGCAAAACACTGGGATCATGAAGAGAAGAGCTGACAGAAAAGGAGAAGGAAAGTGGGAGAGAAATAGAGAGAGAGAAAGAGCCTGTCCAGCCAGTATGTGGGGGCTTACCGCTCTCAGCAAGTGCTGACCACTACAGCCAAAGAAAACTTGCCTAACCCTGCAAGATGTTTTCATTAATGTTTATGCTCTCTCTCATTTGGCTACATCCGTACCCCCCGTTTCAATGGTTTCTAAAAGAACAAAGATGTTAACTGTCTCCGTGGCCACTAGTAAAACAGAAATCAGGATGCGGACTTTACGACACCATTGTTACTTTAGCAGAGAGCAAACAGCTGTTAGAGCTCTGGGTCATGATGGCTTCACGTTGAAGGGTCTGGACTGCTAACACAAAGGTTGCAGGCTCTGTTTCAAGTAGGGCTGAGCCAGCAGCCAGAGGGCTGGGGTTAGGTTTTGGTTTAGTGTTATGAATTACCATTAGCCCTTGTAAATGCAGGATTTTAAGCTGTTCATGCATAATAAGTATGTGAGTATGGCTCCGTTCCAAAACCCAGCGAGCTGTCTGCGTAGGCAGCGTTGTAAGGCATCACGGGATCGCTTCAGACATGAAACCTGGTGCAAAAGATAGAGAGACTTCTTAGATACAGTAAATCAATTAGGAAAAGAGTTCTGTTAAGAAGATTAATCCAAACTTACAGAAAGAAATGTAATAGAAACACTGTATACTTCATTCAGTACTAAAAAGTATTTATGACTATTTTATTCAATATTTGCATTTTGGCTTACCAGAGTTTCACATTTTTAGCTTAAAGGGTTAGTTCACCCAAAAATTAAAATTATGTCAAATACTCACCCTCATGTCGTTCCACACTCGTAAGACCTTCGTTCATGTTCAGAACACAAATTAAGATATTTTGATGAAATCTGATGGCTCAGTAAGTCCTTCATCGCCAGCAATAACACTCACTTTTTCAATGCCCAGAAAGCTAATAAAAACATATTTAAAATAGTTCATGTGACTACAGTGTTTTAACCTTAATATTATAAAGCGACGAGAATACTTTTTGTGCACCAAAAATAACAAAATAGTGACTTTATTCCACAATATCTAGTGAAGGGCGATTTCAAAACGATGCTTCATGAAGCTTCGAAGCTTTACGAATCATTTGTTTCAAATCAGTGGTTCAGAGCGCCAAAATCCCATGATTTCAGTAAACAAGGCTTCGTTACGTCATAAGTGTTTTGAAACTTCAATAGTTCACGTGACTTTGGCAGTTTGAGACGCGCTCCGAATCACTGATTCAAAAACAAATGATATGTAAAAATTCGAAGCTTCATGAAGCAATGTTTTGAAATCGCCCTTCACTAGATATTGTGGAATAAAGTCGCTATTTTGTTATTTTTGGCGCACAAAAAGTATTCTCGTCGCTTTATGATATTAAAGTTGAACCACTGTAGTCACATGAACTGTTTTAAATATGTTTTTAGTAGCTTTCTGGCCATTGAAAAAGGGAGTGTCATTGCTGGCGATGCAGGCCTTACTGAGCCATCGGATTTTATCAAAAATATCTTAACTTGTGTTCCAAATATCAACGAACGTCTTACAGGTGTGGGTATTTAATGATATAATTTTTATTTTTGGGTGAACTAACCCTTTAATAACATGCCAAACTCTATTGTGTTTTGCTATTTGTGTGAAGTACAGTTGCTACCTATGTAGTGAGCTCCAAACAGGTCACTTATTAGGTTCCATTTCAGTTAGTATGCTGCCCTATAGAAAACAGTAAACAGCAAGGCAGCACACAAGATTTTGGAACAGAGCCGGTGTGTGGGAGTGTGTGTGGGCCACTACCCAGGAAGTCCAATTTGCTGACTAGCAAAAAAAAAAAAAAGGGCTAAAAATAAACAAACACAAACAATAAAGTCAGCACAAACATTCAGAAAGATTATGTGAACAAGCAGGAGTGCAAAGTACTTGAATAATTGTACTTCATTACTAGTTTAGTCTTATTCTGAAGAACTAATTTTTTCTGAAGTAGGCCTGTTACTGAAGAATACTTGTACTCTGCTCAATTACATTTCCAAAGCAAACATGACCCAATTTCTTTACAGAATTTCCAAGACCTCAAGTACAAAGAACATTGTTTTTCAGGTCATCATGACTTAAATCTTTTGTCCATTTTCCATCTGGAATAAACTAATCAAATTAAACTCCCAGTTTAAATTACAGCCAATGATATACAATTAGCTGTAAGTTCTATTTGACAAGAACTGCAGTCATTCGTCCTACTGAAGAGACATCTAATTTGTCAAGTACGACATTTTAATTGTAGACGCTACTAAAGATGAATGAACTTGACTCGAGTGTGAATGCAGTTGATGATTGGACTGCATTCAGATTGCATTCAAATATCAAACAACTATATAATTGGCTGCTGATTTGAGCCTTATTTTTTTTACTTATAAATTATGATTAAACAAGTTACTTTAATGAGAAAATCTCCATCTCTTTATTTCACCGGTCAGTTCCAAGAGATACATTACTGTTCAAAAGTGTGCGGTAGTAAGATTTTTCAAAGACGTCTCCTATGCTCACCAAGGCTGCATATATTTGGTCAAAAAATAAATAAATCTTAATATCTTTTACTTATTCCTGTGATGACAACATTAAACTTTTCAGCAGCCATTAGTCACATGATCCTTCAAAAATAATTAAAATAATGCTGATTTGCTGTTCTATATACATTTTTTTAATTAATAATGTTGAAAACAGTTGTGCTGCTTGATGAATAGAAAGTTAAAAAGAATAGCATTTATTTGAAATAGAATCATAATAAATGTCTTTACATTTTATATATTATACACTTTATATTTTTTAATTTGAAATACTCTTTACATTAATTTTACATTTGAACACTTAATGTGAAGGTAAAAATGTGACTTTCATTAAAGTATGATTATCTCACCACATAGACATCTCCTCACGGCCCTGTGCATAAAGAGGATAAACCAACATAAAACAAATGTTTAAGAATGAGTCCTTTCATTAAAATCGCTCTCTCGTCAGAAATAACACCACTAAATTGAGACCTTTCTCTTCTCACCACACCACACCACAGATGAGTAGATTTCAGTCACATAGGATGTAACGATCTCAGGGGAGTCATTTCAACTGGCCAATGCAAACACATGCTTAAAAAAGTGCACAGTTTCACTTCTTTGAACAATTATATTAACACACACACAGGCATATCATATCACCTGTCAATCTTCAGAGGCTGTAATATAGAAGTGTTTTTCTTCATCATGGCCCATAAACTTCACTGCACTCCACAGGGTGTTATCACAACACTAAATCGACCAGAGGGGTCTCACACACACACACACACACACACACAAGCTGGTATACCTTAATATATTACTGCTGACAGCTTGCAAATATAAATGTATACATAGACATGCACATACACACTCCATAGACAATGAGAATGTCCAACATGTCTCTGCTACCCTGATGAGGACAGTTTCCTCACAAAGACACAGGCATACTTTAGCACATATCCACGATGGGGTGCAAAGTGAGAAAGACTGGGGAGGAAGTCTTCCATAAGCCTCACATTCCTCACTGAGAGCAGCGTTAGAGTGGTTTCATTTCCACAGAGTACAATTTCCTGTCAGGAATTATACACACACACACACACACACACACACCACTGGCTATGCATTAGGGAATCACCTTACACACAGTGGACCAAAAATCCTCTCAGTGGGAAAATAACCGTTTCGTCTCAGTAAGAGAGTGTTTTATGCCTTTTTGAATTGTCCTCTGCATATTTGGACTGCAGTGTGCGCAGACTATGAAATCTAAAGGATAACAATGATTTTCTCTCATTGATGTGCTGGAGAACGGGAAAGACAAATCCTGAGAATCTGCAAATCACTTAAGCAAAAATGTCTGACATGTGCGATCAGCAGGATCATTGTGAGATGTAAGATGAAAGGTTTCTTCAACTGATCCCAAGGTCACAGAAAGAGTGCGCGCACACATACACACACACACACACACACACACACACACACACAAAGCAGGATAAAGTGAAAGTTGAAAAAAAACAGGATAACATTCAAAAACATACCCACACACACACAATTCAAATAACGGATATCCCGCTTTTGAACTATAAAAATAACTAATTATAATAATAATTTCATAAATTAACCTCCTATTGTTTTTGATAAACCCCTGAAGGATCTATCAGATATTAACACAGACACAGAATAACATGGACATCATAGACTAAACAATCTGACTTCACCATTCAACAAAACATAACTGTATTAATTTATGATTTATAAATAAAACATAATTATAATAAAAATAACAATATTATTGTTATATTTAATATTATATTATTTATTTGTTTTTAAATAATAAATCATTTTTAAAAAAGCTAAAACATACATCAATATACAACAGTTCAAATGTTCCAGGCCAGTAAGCATTTTATTTTTTTTTTGTACTTAATACTTTTTTTGTATTTAATACTTTTATCCAGAAAGAACGCATTAATTTGTTAAAAAAGACAGTAAAACATCTATAATGAAAATTTTGCCATCACAAGAATAAATTAGATTTTAAAATATATTAAAATGGAAAACAATTACTTTAAATTGTTATAATATTTCATATTATTACTGTTTTACTGTATTTTTAATCAAATAAATACAGCTTTAAGCATATGAGACACTTTCAAAAACATTATACCGACATTTTGAACGGTAGTGTGTATATTGGCTTTTTTTTTCATGCCACAGAAAGAGAGAGAGAAATGTAAAGCTTGTGATGTTGTGTTAAAGTAACAGACCTCCAGAAATTCACCAGACTTACTTTATTGTAAGTAACCCAAAATTTCCTTTATGAAGTATGGGTATTTCTCATGAGGATGAAGTGATATGGGTATTTCACAACAGGAACCTATGGATCATTGTTGATTTAGACTTCAGGTTACTTTGAATAATTAGCATTCCGTTGCTGAGACTGCATTATTTGTGCATTTATTTGTCTTTATTCTATGGTTTCATTTTGAACCGGGCCTATAATGACTAAAGACCACACTAAACTGAAGAGAGAGAGAGAGAGAGAGAGAAATTCAGATTCCTTTCCTCTGTATTCATGCTGTGGTTTCTAAATCAAATCCAGCATGTTCATCTGTTCTCCTGCTAGTGTGTGTGTTTGCTGATTGATTGAACTGGGGCACTCTAGAAGTAACACACTGTATCATTACTGTATTAAGTTTTTATTTAATAACCACAGACCATTATTACATAAATGAATTATTGATTAACTATTGGATTTCTATCATCTCATGAAGTTTTATGCACAATTACATTGAATTACAATTATGGACAATGCTGCAAATGAATCTCAGTGTGTGTGTGTGAGTGCAAGTGCATGTGTGTGTTCTCATTAGGACTGTAGGAAAAGAGCAGCTGTCCACATTACGCCTCAGTTCCAGCCTATTTCACACAGCTGTGTTAACAACACAGAGAGAAAGAGAGAATGTTACATTCCGCCCATGTCAGTTGGACTACATAAAGAAATATCACAGCTCTCGCAGTGCATGTGTGTGAGTGTACACATACATACATACATACACAAACGCTCCTCCACAAACCCAGCCTGTCTGCGAGATGTGACTTGTCTTAGAATTGCCCACGTGGCATCCCAATAGAGAGCAACATGCAACCACACACTCTTCCTCAGACACACACACAGTCTCTCTCAAATACACATCTTATACTGCAAACATACATACAAACACTTATTCAGAAGACTCATAATGACATGTCTGTCATAGATTGAATAAACATCATTTCAAATAGTTCAGGAGTCTGAGCCAGGCCAAAGTCTTTTAGACAGATTTAGTCTACTAAATGACATAGTGAGCAGATGTGCTAACAACTATTTAAATACAGTACCAGAACCAGATGACCTGACCTGAATCCTGCAGTGTTTGTGCATCGTGATGTTCCATATTTCCATTATAATCTATCTGTCTATCAATCTATCTATAAAAAATATTTAAGGTTTTATTCACATTTTTAGACTCATTGGTTATAGAAAGTTAAAGTTTCCATCTTTAAAATCTATAAACTTCAGTGCATTAATATACACATTATGAAAACTTTCCACAGTTAAACAAAATCCTCCAAATTGTGATGTGTTTATATGCTCCCTTTGGGAAATTTGCGCATTGTAAATATTTATGAGTTATGTCTGGCATCTCAATGTCTAATTTTGCTCGCTCTCTCTCTCACACACATACACACAGATAATTTACAGTTGGGAAAGACAGATATAATTTGTAAATTGTGTGTGTATTCTAATAGAAAAGTAATATATTTGTAAAAAAAAAAAAAATTAGTTAAGCTCTAGTGGATAAACTTGTATTTTTCCTCTTTTATATCTGTGTTTGTAATTATCTATTAATGTAGATGTTTTAGGATGCTTTTAAAATGGTTTTGTGAGATGTTATTTATTTATGATATGGCAATTATGTAACAAGAGGTTAAACTTTTAAATCAACTGAAAGAAATGCAAAATTAAATGCTCTGGTTAAAGATTTATGATGTGTTGAATTTATAATTCTTTGAGATAAATTCAGTAAAATTGCCAGGAGCAGTGTGAAAATCTGCTGTTAAGGAGAATATCCAGAAGTTTGTATTTAGGTGTAAATCATCTGTATTTGGTAATACATTTGGTAATGATTGTGGTTCAGAGTTTACTCTTTAAATCCACTTCGGTTTGGCTGGTGTGAAACCTCCTTTTTGCATCCATGTGTGGATTAAATATTCAATCTCTCCTCAACATAAAAATGCCACTCTCAAAATGATCCCATATGGAACCTGGTTTCATTTTACATATAAAAGCAGTCCCACCCAAATGTCTATAGTACAGTAAATAAATTGCTGAAATGTTGAACTTCATGAATACAGTGTTAAAATCCAAAATCTCCCAAACACAGAGGGTCACATTACGGAAAGTGACAAAATAACTGAAAAATTAACTAAGTGAAAACTATATGGAAGCTAACAGCGGTTAGCACTATTATTAACTATGCTGCCTTAGGGGACACTCCACCCAAAATTCTGGCATCATTTACTCACCCTCATGCCATTGCAAAACTATTACTTTCTTCTGTGGAACATAAATGTATATTTGAAGAATGTCTTTTTTGTCTGTACAATGGAAGTCAATGGTCACCAAAACGGTTTGGTCTTCTTTTGTGTTCTGTAGAAGAAAGAAAGTCTGGAATGATTTGGAATGACATGAGGGTGTGTAAATGATGACATAATTTTCATTTTTGGCTGAATTATGAAATTGCATATCTCATATTTTCTTTATTATAGTGAGTACATCCCACCTCTTCCTTTGACCAATGAACAACCTGCAGACACAGTTGTTTATTGATATTTGAGTTGGCTTAGTTCAATTTGAGGCTGGTCCAAATCAAAGTAAACAAAAGCATGCAATACTCGTGATACTTTGTGGTTTATGTCATGCTTTTGCATCAGTTTGTATGTATTGTGTTCAGTAATGTGTTCGATTAAAAATGTTGCTAACCACCAATTTATTTTATTACTTTCATCACTGTCATGATCCGGATCCCAGTGAGTTCTGGAGCTACGCACAGGCATGCACACAGAATGAACAAAGTTTATCAAGCGTTCAGAAGTTTAAAAGTTGAGTGGGGAAAAGATTCCTTGATGCTTTCTGTTCAGCAGAATCTTGAACCCATTTTGAGAATGTCATTGTTCTAGAATGTCAGGGATTGCTGTCTCCCAGCCAATCATCCCGCTAAAGAACCACAGAAAAGCTCGGCATCAAATTCAGCATGGATACTCTGAACATCTGGACAGCAGAGAGGCCCCGGTGATTACACTGCTCGCGATACGCACCGCAGACAAACTCACTCTGAGCTTTACAGAGAATGTGTGAGCCCTGAAAGGGGGGGGGGGGCACAACAGGAGAGAAAACGAGAGAGGGACAGGGAGAATTAGCAGGCCAAAGGGAGGAGTGAACGGCAGCTGTAGTGTGGTACTGATCACCGGGCTCATGTGAAAGGCTCATGTGTTTGGCCGCAGCTCGCTTTCAGCTCTCCTGAGGAATGCTGGGAGATCTGAGGCTCTTTGGAAGCTTTCCAGACGTTCACACAGCTCAAATGGAACGCTGTAAACCTTGCACAGTAAGCATTCTGAAACATATTCCTTTACAAGGATGGGGAAAGGTCCCTGCAAGGTGGGATTCAGCAGGGAGAGAATAGAGGGGAACCCCCACGGACTTCAAACTGGACCACTGGGGTGAATAAAGATGGTCTGCTCTTTTCATTCAATGCTGTGTTTTACACAAAGCATATTTGAGCATGTTAGCATGTGTTTATGATGTTGTTTATGATGTGTTTTGCTGTATTTAAATGACTAAGGAATTAAAAAAAATGCTTATGTTTGCACTTCTGTATTTTTAAGCAGGGGTGTCCAAACTCAGTCCTGGAGGGCCACTATCCTGCAGAGTTTAGCTCCAACTTGCCTCAACACACCGGCCTGATTAGCTGGTCCAGGTGTGTATAACTGGGGTTGGAGCTTAACTTTGCAGGACAGTGGCCCTGCAGAAGCAGGATTGGACACCCCTGATTTAAAGTGAACGCCGGGCACTTTTTTTGGAAAGTGTGTCCTGTGTCTGCACTTTGATTAATGTTGTGTCTGATTATTCATCAACAAAAAGTCATTGTTCACGTCCTCTCCAAAAAATCAAACGATTTATGGTTTTTCATTACTTCAACCATCACACCATACATCACTGTTAAACAAAAAATGTGTTTGAAAAATTGAACTTGAATCAAAATAATGTTTTCCAAATGGCCCGTTTTTTGGTTCTATCTTGGCTGAAAGCTTGTATCAGAGGGGAAAGTTTTTCTACTTTTACAGCAGGCATCCAAGTTAGCCTGTGAGTTAAACTGTTGTTTTCTTTGATTATACTCAACATTTAGCTGTAACAGTCTGATATGACATTAGATTGAATGCAAAGTAAAAAGTTAAGCAGAAAGGGATGAAAAATTCATATTTTTTCCATTTTATAAATTTTTTCCTCATTTTGAACTAGTTTTTTCAACCAATTATCCTTAAACTAGTACCAAAAAGGCCAATGAGGTTTAACAAGTTGTATGTGTCCTTTGAAATGCTGCTGACAGCCATACGTTTCATTTTACTCATTGTTTACAGACGTCTCTGTGGGAACGTGTATGCTTGTCCCAGACTAGTTTCCTCAGATAAAGCTTAAACCCACAGGTGCACTATCACCATGGAAACTATTGGAGCAACTGAGGGGAGATTACTGGCTAAAACATCCACAGCTACTAGTATTTCTCAAGTTGTGTTTGTCAAGACACCTGGAGAAGAGACAGTTTTGTTGTGCTGCAAGTGCAAACTTTCCTTACCAAGATAAAAAATATTTTTATTTTGATCAACATATTGTATGTTAAATGTTGCAAAATGGAAGTTTCCTTTCAAACAGTTTGATATAAATAATTTATGGGAGGAATTTAAAAACAAAGTAAATTGATTTCAGTTGAAAATGTAAATATTTCAGATGAATTGCATGCAGAATTTTAATGTTTTGAAGCAACTGAAATCTGGAGTTACTTTATTAATTAATGTAAAATAAGTAAATCAGTAAAAAAAAAAAAAAAAAAAAATTAGAAGTTGTAAGTGCATGTGATTATAAAAGAACATTTCCCATATTAAACATGGTTAGATTAATATCAATGAAATAAAAAAAGCTCTAATATTGTGTGATTTCAGTCACAGCAGTTAAAGCTTGCATGACATGTCCTTACAGATCAGAAAGGAGGCAGTTTATCTGTTATTAAAACTGACAAAACACCTCAGACTTCACTGTGATGTTTCCCTCTAGAGCAGCACGATATCTCACATCAGTGCCAGGGAAGCTACTTTGAAACTGTAGTTTGCCCCGCTACAGGCTAAAGTATGTCAATACAGTCAAGCTACCCTCTTGAAAACCCTCTTGAAAACTCTAAAGCTATTTAAGGCTGTTCCAGCACTACTTATCTGCCACAAAAATAATGAAGATTTCAGTTTCAGCATTTAAACAGATGAATTTACATTATAAACATCTAAAAAACTCTTTATATTCATAGAGTCAAAATCAGTGATAAACAGAAGCACTGGATGTAATATTATATATTATATATATTTAAATGTTTATTATATTTGAATATATATATTGAATTATCACTCATCAAATTTCGCACAATTACCCCCAAAAGATCATTTAAAGCCATTATTGTGTTAAATGAAAAAAGCATCAAAAAGTAGCTTTAGAAAAAAAAATTATTTGATTTATTATAGAATTTATTACACAAACTTTTAGGCTTCGACGGCCATGAGGGTGAGTAAATAATGACAGAATTTTCATTTTTGTGTGAACTATACCTTTAATGGGTTTTTTATTAATATGGAAATATGAGATAATTTTTCTAATGAAATGATACTCTAAATAAGAAATTAAAACTGCCAGTAGGTGGCGGTACATATCTAAATGAGTAAGTCATTGAGTAATTCATTCATTCGATTCCCTCAAAGCACTGATTCATTCAGGAATTAAGTAAATGGCTCTCTTCATGAATGGGCCATTGAATCACTGGTTCACCAGATTGATTCGCTCAAAATGCAGATTCATTCAGAAACGAAGCACTGCTGTGTGTTGCTCGGAGATGCACAAGTTCCGCTCTGGCTTTATATTATAGGTAATAATTTCTTTGGAAAAATTTAGCAAAAGCAGACAATATTGTGTATAAAATAAGATTAACTTCTTATTTATTGAACTGTTGTATAAAATCAATATAACATTTGCACTTGTGCTATTTGGGACAAAAACAGCACTTGTGTGACGTTGCGCTTGTTACTCGTGGAATATTGTTTAACTATATCACGATATAAACATGAAACAAAAACTCATACAGGAGCATTTTTGCCTCAATATCTTGAATTTTAGAGGCATCTATTTGCATTCTATAGGCTCCATCACGCAGATGTTGCCCAGCTTCATGTTCATCACCAATCAACTGTATGATACATAAGATGAACTACGTAGGTCTGGGACGCAAAATGGTTAAATGCTTTAATAATTTTAACGCATTATTTTTTTCTCATAACTAATTTTGTAATTTATTCCTGTGATGAAAGCTGAATTTTCAGCATCATTACTCCAGTCTTCAGTGTCACATGATCCTTCAGAAATCATTCTAATATGCTGATTTGTTGCTCAAGAAACATTTCTTCTTATTATCAATGATTAAAACAGTTGTGCTGTTTGATGTTTTTTTGTGGAAACCATGATCTTTTTTTTTTTTTAGAATTCTTAAAGAAATATTATAATAGAAATATTTTGTATCATTAGTCACTGATCAGTTAAATTCATCCTTGCTAAATAAAATTTTAAATATAAACAAAAATCTTACTGACCCTACACTTCTGAACAGTATGTATAATATTTATAATATTAATGAATTAATATAATTTTAATGTCGCGAAACAAATGAGATACAAAACAAATTATACTCAAATGAGTCGGTGAATCATTTTGTGAACTGATTAATTCAAAACAAATTCTCTAAAACTATAAAAGACAAGAGATGAGAGGAAGAATTCAAGTAATAATTCTACTGTACTAATGCTGTTTCGATTGAAAATGATATATGATAAAGAAAACGTAAATAATATAAACAGTGGATATATGTGTGTGTGGATGTGCTTGGATATAAATGTCTTCTCTCTAGCCTCTTTTGATTAAATTTGAGATTATTCTCTCAGTCCATTATCAAACACAATATCGGAGAAAAGAGAAAGTCACCAGGAACGCTCCAGAGCAGATGGACTAATGTAACACTCCAGCATCACTAGATCATCTCAAGATTTGGAGACTGTACACACAAAACCGTCACATGGGCCCCATTACCATCCATATTCAGCGCTTTTAGAATTGCACGGTTGTTTGTCTTTATAGATTTCCAGGGCTAAATCTATTCCATCTTTGCTTTTCTCGTGAAAAATGAGTCGCTTTTGATGTCATCAATCAACAATTCCGCCTCTGACCCTCTTCAAAGGTCATTTGATATTTACAAAGGAATACTTCCTGTCTAATAACCCGCATCATTAAAAAAGGCTCACCCTGATGGCACATGCACTGAGAAAGTTGGCGTCTTAATTACAATCATCAAATCTTGCCTTTTAAAACATCATCAGTATTTGTGCACGCTCTTTCTATGTGCTCTCTGCGTTTAAACACTAGAGATGAGCACTACCTGAAGCAGAAGGGAAACGTCACCTTTGGCCTAATGAGGAGAGAAGACAGTCACAAGCATGCAAGGGGAGAAAGTGACTCATGTGGATGAGAGACCAGGAGAGAAAAGAGAAGGAAAGAGTCAGTTTTCACAAGGCAGAGGGAGGCTGTGGCGAGTTTAGGCCTGGTTTTGGAAACACTATAAAGACAAAGAGCCGTGCAACCCTAAAAATGCCTGTCTGTGACACGCACACTAAAGATTTTACACACACTCATGCATTTAGCAGATGCTGAAACCTTGTGGTCTGTGCAAGTGTGGAAGTGCAAAGCATCTAATGTCTGATAGAGGTCACAAGGGTGAGTGCTCATTGCTGATCTGAAGCGATTTTCTCACATTTTAAAACCTTAAAGACACAAACCTGAGCAAAAACTCTGGATTCTGGTATGTGTTAAACGGCTGAACTTTGACTCGGTTCGTCTTATGAGGCAAAGTAAGTCTGGCAGTGTCCATTGGCAAAACAAATGACCTTGTAAGAACCCTGTCAAATACCTCTGACAACCTGGAGTTGGGAGAGTTCAGTTGAACTAGCTACACTGTAATAGTTTTTCATTTCATAACAAATATAAAATCACTGAACTGTTGAGCAATGAGCCGGCACTGAAAGCCTCTGCAGACAGGTTTTTTCACATTTTCTGCATGGATTTTTTTGGGGAAATTGTGGCATTCAGTGGAAAAATGTCTTGTAAAGTAACATACTGTAGGTTCAATTTGAACTAACATTGAACTATTTTTTATAGCATTTATTAATCTAGGTCAATGTTAGCTTATAAACATGTTTATAAATGAACATTAACCTAGATACATTTTTAACCTAGGATAATATATTAATCTAGTCACAAGGTCACAGTGTTTTTGAATGAACTGGTTGACTTATTCAGGAACGAAACAAGTAACTGAGTCATTCAGTCAACTGATTTGTTAAAAAAAAAAAAAAAAAAAAAAAAAAAAAAAAAGATTCATTCAGGAATTAAACAAATGACTGTTTTTATGAATGAATCACTGAATAATTCAGTCAATTGATTGTTTCAAAAACACTCATTCATTCAGGAGCAAAACTAACCACAAATGCTTGTCTTGCACTAGCTCTGCGATGTGCCACGCATTATGTAATCATGTTGGAAAGGTCACATGTGACATAGGCGGAATGTTTTCCTCAAAAAACAATTTGGACAGTTGTATTCTCTATCATTCAATACATTTTGCCTGTACATAAATGAACATTTATGTTATGTCATCGCAGATTAAAATCTATAAATCAAAATATTTATTGCATTTATGAAGAAAAGGCTCAGCACCCAATATCGTCTGTGTACAGTGTCTTTGGGTGGATTGCTGAGGAGGATTACTGGCAACAACCATTTTAGGATTGTTTGTGATTTGGTCTTAGTGATTTAAGAGTCATCTTGACTAACTTTTCACAGATGATTTAGGAGCTAGTTTTAGCTAGCTAAAATGCTTTGTGAAATACTCTTAAGGTGATGATACACGGGGCAAAGTTTTGAGCGATGTTGGCGAGCAATGTTGCTTGGGCACTTTCCCATTCAGAATGGGCAATACATTTCTATCTGTATAATTTAGATCGAAAATTGTTACCCATTCTCAATGGGAAAGTGCCCAAGCAACATCCCTCAGCAACAATGCCCAGCAACATTGTATCATCACCTTTAGAGCAAAAATTTAGGAGTCCTAAATTTAGGAATGACACGGCCATTATTTTTAAGAGCTTCTCCTAAATTAGCAAGTTAGGAGCTACTTTTAGCCTTAAGATATTTTGTGAATACGGCCCCTGTTGTATAAAAGCAATAACACACTGGCAAACGTGCTGTTGTTGAATATCTACTACAGGTGCTGGTCATATAATTAGAGTATCATCAAAAAGTTTATTTATTTCACTAATTCCATTCAAAAAGTGAAACTTGTATATTATATTCATTCATTACACACAGACTGATATATTTCAAATGTTTATTTCTTTTAATTTTGATGATTATAACTGACAACTAAGGAAAATCCCAAATTCAGTATCTCAGAAAATTATAATATTACTTAAGACCAATACAAAGAAAGGATTTTTAGAAATCTTGGCCAACTGAAAAGTATGAACATGAAAAGTATGAGCATGTACAGCACTCAATACTTAGTTGGGGCTCCTTTTGCCTGAATTACTGCAGCAATGCGGCGTGGCATGGAGTCGATCAGTCTGTGGCACTGCTCAGGTGTTATAAGAGCCCAGATTGCTCTAAGAGTGGCCTTCAGCTCTTTTGCATTGTTGGGTCTGGCATATCGCATCTTCCTCTTCACAATACCCCATAGATTTTCTATGGGGTTAAGGTCAGGCGAGTTTGCCGGCCAATTAAGAACAGGGATACCATGGTCCTTATACCAGGTACTGGTAGCTTTGGCACTGTATGCAGGTGCCAAGTCCTGTTGGAAAATGAAATCTGCATCTCCATAAAGTTGGTCAGCAGCAGGAAGCATGAAGTGCTCTAAAACTTCCTGGTATACGGCTGCGTTGACCTTGGACCTCAGAAAACACAGTGGACCAACACCAGCAGATGACATGGCACCCCAAACCATCACTGACTGTGGAAACTTTACACTGGACCTCAAGCAATGTGGATTGTGTGCCTCTCCTCTCTTCCTCCAGACTCTGGGACCCTGATTTCCAAAGGAAATGCAAAATTTACTTTCATCAGAGAACATAACTTTGGACCACTCAGCAGCAGTCCAGTCCTTTTTGTCTTTAGCCCAGGCGAGACGCTTCTGACGCTGTCTGTTGTTCAAGAGTGGCTTGACACAAGGAATGCGACAGCTGAAACCCATGTCTTGCATACGTCTGTGCGTAGTGGTTCTTGAAGCACTGACTCCAGCTGCAGTCCACTCTTTGTGAATCTCCCACACATTTTTGAATGGGTTTTGTTTCACAATCCTCTCCAGGGTGCGGTTATCCCTATTGCTTGTACACTTTTTTCTACCACATCTTTTCCTTCCCTTCGCCTCTCTATTAATGTGCTTGGACACAGAGCTCTGTGAACAGCCAGCCTCTTTTGCAATGACCTTTTGTGTCTTGCCCTCCTTGTGCAAGGTGTCAATGGTCATCTTTTGGACAACTGTCAAGTCAGCAGTCTTCCCCATGATTGTGTAGCCTACAGAACTACACTGAGAGACCATTTAAAGGCCTTTGCAGGTGTTTTGAGTTAATTAGCTGATTAGAGTGTGGCACCAGGTGTCTTCAATATTGAACCTTTTCACAATATTCTAATTTTCTGAGATACTGAATTTGGGATTTTCCTTAGTTGTCTGTTATAATCATCAAAATTAAAAGAAATAAACATTTGAAATATATCAGTCTGTGTGTAATGAATGAATATAATATACAAGTTTCACTTTTTGAATGGAATTAGTGAAATAAATCAACTTTTTGATGATATTCTAATTATATGACCAGCACCTGTATTTCTCTTGTTCATGTGTTATTGCTAGAATATTTATAAATAGTAAATATATACAAATAATAATAAATAAATTTTATACACTATTTTTCATAGGTTTAGGGTCAGTAAGATTTTAAGAAATTAATACTTTTTTTTCAGCAAGAACGCATGAAATTGATCAAAGGTGACAGACATTCATAATGTTATTATTTCTATTTGAAATAAATTATGTTCTTTTAAACTTTCTATTCATCAAACATTTCTGAAAAAAATGTATCACAGTTTCATGTAATATAATAATAAAATCAGTAATATAGTAATAGCTGCTGAAAATTCAGCATTGTGATCACAGTAAAAAATTACATTTACAAATACAGGTAAGTAGAAATATTTCACAGTATGTTTTTACTGTATTTTTTGGTCAAATAAATGCAGTCTTGGTCAGCATAAGAGTCTTCTTTTAAAAACATTAAAAAAATTACTGACCCCAAACATTTAACGGCAGTGTATTGTTCATTAGTTTATGCTTGTTAATTAATTAATGTTAATTTACATATACAATTTGAAATGTTAAAAATGTATATTAACATTTTAATACATGTATATTGTATTATATTATATTAATATAATAAATGGAATAAATTAACATTCAAGATAATGCATCATTTGACTGCAGTGCTACTCAGGACAGAGTAAGTTTTTTTTTTTTTCCTCAGCAGTCAAATGACATTCAAACAGACGTCCTCATGTTCTCATTGGTGATCAAGGTCGGCACAACCCTGTTCTGCTCAGAGCTCTATCACACAAAGTCAGGTTGTCGAGGCACAGTCTCACAGCTGTTTTGAATCGGTTACAAAGCGAATTTCTATCCAAAGTGAACTATACCAATTCCCCCTAGAACAACCTGGAGTTAAGTGCCTTGCTAAAGGGCACAACAGCAATAGGGCTCTCTCAGCATCGCTCTGGTTCAGAGGTTCCCCCTACCTGGAATTCAACTCGCGACTTCTGCATTACCAGCCCAGAAGCTACTAACCTCTACCATGTCGGAGCTGCTCTCATTGGAAAGAGACTAAAAGATTTCACAGTGTTTCCTCATCCATGTCAGAGACGCTCTACACAAAAAAAGTGACCTGGTATGTGTATGTGTGTACTAGTGTGACTATGTGAGTGTTTATGTATGTGGGAGGCTGCTCACGCTGAGGTAAATGGAGTGTGAAGACTTTTCCTCCCAAGACATTCACGTCTGTCTCTATGAGATCTGATTACTCAGCTGCAATAGTTAAAAACACACTTGCATACACACACACACACCCTTGTAAACAGGAAGTCGGGTTGACTTGTGGTGTCAGGGTGGATCTGTGGAATCCAGGACACATGCATGTATTTTTTGTTTGCATCCAGACCTCACACATACACGCAGGACACCCTTGGAGTTTTTCCACTTCATTTTAAAAGTGGTCTGTTTAATCTGGTGGTCCATTGCTTCAAAACTGAGGCCCATAATTTCCAGCTAAACAGACTGAACACATCCCATTGGAAAGACAGGAAGCATTCTACTGGAAACCCCCTGAAAAAATTAAGTCAAAACATTTACTAACTCAGAGACTAACGTGTCCATTCCACTCCCAAAAATCTCTCAACTTCAGGAATTTTGCATTTACACAATGGCAATACATCTTTACAAAATTAAAACATTTATTCTGCTGGGTCAATCTCCAGCTGTTGGAGTGGAGGACTGTTTAAGAAATTTCCACTGGGAATCAGCTTGAACTCTTTAGTGCTGGCAAACATTTTATATGTAACAATGAATATTGATTTTTACTATAATATTGATTTAATATTTGCTCTTACTTTTTTTTTTTTGGTATTATACAATATTTAGTCCTGTCCTCCAATAGTGCTGGGGATTTTTCAATGGTTCTTTACGCAAGTTACACTGTTATGCCAGTAGGTGGCGAAAAGTGAGCCAGTGAATTGTTCTGTCAAACAATTTGGTCAGACACACAGATTCATTCAGGAAAGAAACAAGTGACTGTGTTTATGAATGAGTTATTGAATCAACCGATTCATTAAAAAACACTTATTCATTCAGGAACAAAAGGAAGTGGCTGTCTCTTGAACAATTCAGCCAAAGGCTTAATTCAAAAACACTGATTGTTTCAGAAACAAAACAAGTAACTGTCTTTATGAGTGAGGTATTGAATCATTTAGTAAACCAAAGTGAATAATTCAACACCACTACTGTGTGTTGCCCGAAAAAGCTTAACATTTGATTCTGCTGTGGCTTCATTTAAAACTATTTTTCTATGGGAGTAAAAACTGACAAACGGAAAATATTGTCTATAATGTAACTTACTCAATATTAACTTCTTGTTTACTGAACTGTATAAAAGCAATATCACACTTACGGTCGTGCTTTTTTGGTCTGAATATTAGTTCCATATTCTTGTTTGTGTTATATTTTTTTACATAAACATTCCCCAAAGTCTGTTGCACTTTTCTATATTTGTAATGTTTAGAAATATGCTCTCACTATGTTTAAAGGGTTAGTTCACCCAAAAATGAAAATTCTGTCATTTATTACTCACCCTCATGTCGTTCCACACCAGTAAGACCTTCGTTCATCTTCGGAACACAAATTAAGATATATTTCATAAAATCTGATGGCTCAGTGAGGCCTTCATTGCCAGCAATAACACTCCCTTTTTCCATGGCCAGAAAGCTACTAAAAACATATTTAAAACAGTTCATTTGACTACAGTGGTTTAACCTTAATATTATAAAGCAACGAGAATACTTTTTGTGCGCCAAAAAAACAAAATAACAACTTTATTCAACAATATCTAGTGATGGGCAATTTCAAAACGCCGCTTCATGAAGCTTCGAAGCTTTACGAATCTTCTGTTTCGAATCAGTGGTTCGGAGCACGTATCAAACTGCCAAAGTCACGTGATTTCAGCAAACAAGGCTTCATTACATCATAAGTGTTTCGAAATTTCAATGGTTCACCACTGGGGGGCGTGACCTTGGCAGTTTGATATGCGCTAAGTTGATGTGGTTAGAAAGCAACTAACAAAAATTCACAGAATAATCTGAACCATTTGCTGCAGCAACATATCCCACAACATTTTAATTTATGTATTAGGATACTGGATAAAACAGCAAGTATGGAAGAGATTTGTGCAGGATTAATTTATAGACTGTTTTTGAGAGGAGTACAAGGGTTTATTTATACAGAAATTTCAGGGTATAGACTGAACCATACTGTGAGGTATTCCATGTGAACTGTAAACCCTCAGAAACCTGTTATAATACAGATCAATGTACTGAGGTAGAGAGAAGGAGAAAGAGAGAGAGAGAGCAGGAGAGAAACAAATAGGACAGTTTGTTGCATTTTGTAGGTGAGACAAACACTATGGGGACACAAAAAAAATATGGAGTCAGCACAAACCACACACACACACGTGCGCACACACAGACCAGCAGACAGAATTGGGGCGAGAAAAAGGAGGAGGCAGCAAGCAGAACCGATAGGAGAAATGTCCTTATGACGGAGGACACCCGTTCTGAGCAAAGTGTTCATTTCACCTCAGCAAATTAAACTTGCCACACTTATCAAATTAAGCCGATAAAGCATCAGAGACCACATCAATAAATGAGACTGCTTTCAATATTTTTAAACTATCTCTAAGGCTTTTATTTGGGTAAGATCTTCATTAATCTAAACTATGGACCAGAGTTGAGTCTCTCTCTCACACACACACACACACACACACACACACACACACACGTTGGGTTTTCATGTTTTATGGGGACTTTCCATAGACATAATGATTTTTATACTGTACAGACTGTATATTCTATCCTCAAAAACAATCCCTAAACCTACCCATCACAGAAAACTTTCTGCACTTTTATATTTTCAAAAAACATTATTTAAAACGATTTATAAGCTGTTTTCCTCATAATGACCAAAAATGTCTCCAACAAGGTCAAAGATTTCTGGTACTGCCATCTTTGTGGGGATATTTTGTCCCCATAACATAGGCTATACCTGAACCACAAACACACATACACACAGTGTCCATTTGTCTGGATTATAACACTGCTGACACTCGGCTGTTTAATACAGGCCTATGGTCTGTGTTCCTGCTATTGACAGTGAACTCATGATTGGTGTTTATTTGCAGTAGGAGTACAGCTCTGCAGTCTGCATACTGTCTACTGTACTATGCACACATACCACCATTAGACCTTCAGCTGTGTTCCAGTGAAGAAGAAAAGACATACAGGTTTGGAATGACATGAGGGAGAGTAAATAATGACAGAATTTTCATTTTTGGGTAAACTATCCCTTTAATATGTGGTAAATTTGCTGCAAATAAACAATTTGCCACAAAACTAATTTACTATACAAGTAAATATATGAGACTAAACAATTTCTGCATATCTGTAGTTTGTCAGAACACTATTTTTATAAGGAATGACATAAAATTGCCATCTCAAGCTTAATTCAGCTAGCCCACAAGCCAAGTTAATATGCTCAGTTGTACTTGAGGGATTCCAGGGTCCATGAAGGAGTAATTTGATTCACAGATAAAGTTTAACTGAAGATAAATGTAATTAATAAGCAGATTAAACGCAGTTAGCCCAATACTAATATGGTTTAGCCAAAGACTAGGTTTAATCTACGTCCAAGAAACCTCCAAACCTGAATTAATGGAGTCTTGGAGCCAGTTGGTGTTATTAGCATGACAAGGGATTAGCATGACGATATGTGAGCTGGCATGCTAATGCTGTAGTGACAGGCTATGGTCAGTTAGCATTAGCTAGTGCTAATGATACCTCACTGATGTGTGAAATGCAATTATATCGCAACCGCATAATTTGCAATTTTACTCCATATGGTACACAACACTTGTGTTTGTGTGTTTTGAGCAGGTCCACTTACTTTACTGCGGTGCAACAAGCATGTGTGTTTCATCTGGACTCTGAACTGGGACAAGCTCTCTCTGTCCCACAATGCATGATTGATTCATACCCTGAAGTGTTTGGGAGCCTGGTCAACAAACCATATGTCCTACGCAAATGCAACAAATCTTAGCCCAAATTAAAGTAATTCTTGATCAAAAACATAAAACCCATAAGTATTCTGGACAAAACAATTCTTCGCCCTAATGAATCTTTTGGCAAACAGGACCTGACCCAAAAAAAAACTGGTCACAAGTAATCAAGGTCCATATTTGGATCCATCTGGATTTTATATCATGTTTTAGTAAGATTAGCCCTTCACAGAGCCTGGTCTAAATAAATCTGTCCCTAGTGAAAGCACAATTGGATGGAATGCTGGTGTTCCCACCAGGATATTTAACTAGCCTAACCAGTAAAGAATTCCTAATGCTGGGTTAAAAACAACCCAATTTGGGTTATTTGGCAACGCAGCGCTGGGTAAATATTGGACAGAACACATGCTGGGGTATTTTTTAATCAGCGCTCGGTCAGTCAATTTAATATTGGTTTTTGATTTTAAATAATAAAAATGCACTCTAAAATCTCTCTATAAGACAGGAACAGTTCATATACAATATTTTTTATTCAATGGCAAGTCAGTTTTTTACAATTATAAAATACTCCAAAACATTTAGTAAATGTTTTAGGACGTAACAGGAGCAGAAACAGCAGGCAATGGGAATCTGTGGAAAGAAAACTGGTATCAGTAGGCTGTTCCAGTTCATTAAATGGCAATCTTATATATTAATTTTTGAAAAGTGTAGATCCGGTGTATGCTGCGTTTGTAGAAGTCTAGCGTTCCAAGCAGACTGCAGCGTACATGTAAACAAAAAAAGGTAAAATGTGAGACTACAGACATTTTCCTCTTTGTACAGTAATAATTTGATAGGAATACAAAGTAATACAAACCTTAATTTAATTCAGGAATTTCCTCTCAGGAAGTTTTCTCACAGAACAGAAAACAAAATGACCTTTAAGGTTCCGTTTTAACCAGTTTAGCACAGACTACCCAGCACTGGGTTACATTTACCCAGCGCTGGGTAGGTATGTGAGGGGGTTCACTGACATTAAAATTACCCAGCAGCTGAGATATAGAAAAACCACCAGCACCTGGGTAAAAATGTTAAAAATAACCCAATAAAATTACCCAGCATTTGGGTTAAAAAAAGGTCAACCAGTATCACCAGAATGCTAGACAACCCACATTTATTAATCTATGCTGCTGTTCAAAAGTTTATGGTCAGTTAGATTTTTATTTTTTAAAGCAGTTAATACTTTTATTCAGCATTCAGCATTATTGCATTCAATTGGTCAAAAGTGACAGCAAAGACATTTAAATTGTTACAAACGGTTTCTATTTCGAATAAATTGTTCTTTTCAACTTTCTATCAAAAATAAAATAAAATGATCATATTTTTACAAAAATATTAAAGTGCCCCTGTTATGCTATTTTAAAGGTCCCTAATTTTGTTTTGGAGGTCTCCTACAATAGGTTTACATGTATCCAAGGTCAAAAAACACTTTAATTTTCTCATAATATGCATTCCACATCACCTAATTTCTCAAAATGTCAGTCTGAAAATGGTTAGTTAGAAGATTCAGTCTCCCTAAACCCCTCCTTATGGCGACCATACTCTACTCTGATTGGTCAGATAGCCCAGTCTGTTCTGTTGTGATTGGTCTACTGCTTACAGCATGTGTAGGAAAAAAAAAGCCTATTATTATATATGAATTTCAGCTCCGGAGGCTTCCTCAGCACTTGGAAGTGTTTGCAAAGTGGATTGACAGTGCTGAAAACAGTGTCTTCTTCAACAACCCGAACCAAACTCTTCCAGGCCTCAGCTACAACTACAGTGTTTGAGAGCGGGTCAAAGTCGTTAATGGGCAGCCAATAAAGACCATAGGCTGACATTATGCAAATTTGTTACATTGTTACGTAGGTATTTAACAGAAAGTGAGACTGAAATTGCTGATGACTAGTTTCAGCAGTTCAGAATCGATTTGTTCTTTTAGGAGACAATTATTTGTTGTGCACTTTGATCTTTAAAACTTTGCAGACATTTTACATTCACAAACAGCTATATTGCACACTGCATGAAAGATAATATTCAAAATAGCCTAATAGGGGCACTTCAAGTAACACAACTGTTTTTAACATTGATAATGATAAGAAATGTTACTTGATCATCAAATCAGCATATTAGAATGATTTCCGAAGGATCATGTGACACTGAAGACTGAATTAATGGATGCTGAAAATCCAGCCTTGCCAACATAGGAATAAATTACATTTTATAGTATATTATAATAGAAAATAGTTATTTCTCAATTTTACTGTTTTTACTGTATTTTTGATCAAATAAAAAGCAGACTACTTCTTAATTTATGTTGATGTTCTTAATAAATGTTCATTTATAAATATGGGCTACTAATGTTCATTAAATTATGTCTGTTCATAATACACTGGGTTAAAACAACCCAACTCGGGGGTTTTTTAACCCATCTTTTTTTTGGATTGTACCCTAGATTAATACAGAAAATACTGTAAAAAATATTGTTCATTGTTGGGTTATAAAATGTAATGCATTTACTAATGTTAAAGAATTGAACCAAATTATGCACTTACAAACAGTCAAACTGAGAAATGTAATCACAATTAATGTCCAAGTATAAAACTAATTTTGAACAAAGACATGTCCTCTGTGTCTCTTTCATTGAGAGACAAGGTCTCTGTCTGAGTGGGTGTTTTTGGGGGGACTGCAGCCTGTTGAAAGCAGCTGGTGGTTAGGCTACCCTTGGCCCAGAGCCCGAACCGCATTGAATGACACATATACATACATTCACACACACATACACACTCCGCATTCCATCACTGATCATCTCTGCACACACATGCAAAATATCCTCCAGACACACTCACCAGAGCCTTAACCCAGCACCTGGCCTGCTATGTGTGCGTGCTTGTGTGTGTGTGTGTGTGTGTTTGGTCTCGGCCATTTGCAGAGACCTTAAACGTGAACACTGCACATGTCTTCTATATTATAACAGTCTGTGTCTACTTGCCATGATTTTGGTCTGTTTTGAGAAATTCAAGCTAAAACAGAAGAGATCTGGTGGGGTCCATGCATTCAGACACCAACCATACTGCCTGTTCATATGCACATCTTTTCTAATTGAAATTCGAGCAATTTGATGTAAATGATTCCTTGAAAGCGCTTAGTAAAAGTTTACACTATGCCTTGTGCTCCCTTTCCAGCACCTCCAGCCCATCAGGATCACTCCATCAGCAAGCCACTTACAGCTCATTTTCCATCCATCCAAGCGTATTTTTCTTCCCCTCCCTATATTTATGCATTTCGTCCCTCAAACCATCTCTCCCTCACTCGCCTTCTATTATGCTCCTATCTTGTTCTGATAGCGCTCTATTCTTCCACTTTTTCCATCTTTTTCTGTCTTTTACTCTTATTACATTGCCAGTAGCTGAAGATGATGTTTGCAGGCTTGTGATCTTGACCCTAATATGCTAAATGTCTGTGCCTGCGGGGTCTGTCTCGTATCTCCCTTTTACTTTGGGAGAGAAGGCAGAATCGGGATCTCAGCTAAAGCACATATCCAGATTACAAACACATAATGTTCCATTTAAGCCAGAGAGGTTAACACGTCAGAGAATCCTTGGAGATAAAAGATGTGGACTGGAAAAAAAAAAAAACACTGTAGACAGAGAGCCATATTTGGTCACTTTATGCCTCACTTCCGTTTTTAACATCAGTTTGCTTTTATCCGAAATGACTATGCAAAAGCTTCCAATGGATGCCAGTATAAATATAACAGAGGCTTCTAATGTTTTTTTTTCTTCACAGGGGTGGCTAAGTCTGACATTTATTTTAATGTGCTTGTGTGACGTTTGTTGCCGAAAGTTTTCTGTAATTGTTAAATGAGAGACATGAACAGAAATCTGAACAGAAATCAGAATCAGAAATCATTTGCAGTTTAATTTCCATGCCAGATTGTTCAAATTTAAACCCTCAAAAATAGAAACATATATACATGATAATTCAATTAATACATGAATTCAATATATCAATCAAAAATAACACATACAACATACAGTATATTGCACATGTAAACATGGTATTGCCCAATATACAATATTAAACTATGGGGCTGTTAAATGCTCGAATCTGATTGGTTGACGAACGTTCTAAGGTGTGCAATTATTTTCAGGGAAACGCACGGCTAAAGTAGTTCTAGGCAGGTCTTGACCGCATTACAGTTCCATATCACTTCGCCAAATGATTATTTCAAAGGTCCTTACAGCCTACTACAACAGCAAAAGAAACAAACCCACAATGACACCGACCAAGAAAATATATATAGTAAACGATAAGATAAAAATGACAAATTATTGTCATGGTTTTTGCCACAAAATACGTTTTATTATGTCCTGAAAGCACATACTCTCTTTCTCCCGTTCTCTCTCTCTTACTCAAATGCACACTCATACAGTATGGACACGCTCGCACGGAAATGTGTTGTCCTCACTGCTCTGACAAATTAATCAGTAAAATATATTAGCAACTTAAAAGCCACATGACATTTCTCACCAGCGAGGTAATAACTGTGTGAGGTAATAACTGCGCTGTTTCGCTATTAGTAGAGACACTGCTGCTGAACACTGTTGAGAGACGCACAGACTCAGGTAGGCTAATTCACATATGCTTATTCTCTCTCTTAACTGCATTAATAACTGTATTAGTCTGCTATTAATGGCTCAAGCCTCCGTTACTAGTTCTGAAATGGCGTTTTGGAGGCTTGGGATGAGAGGCGTAAGAAATTAGTCCCACACACAAGAGAGTTTTAAGCACAAAAACCTGACAAATGTCTTGAAATACAACATCTGAACAGTGTCTTGAGGTGTGGTAACTGTAGTATAAGCAGAATACTTTATCCTCAGAAATCACAGAACCTTTCCATTTAATAGAGGTATCAGTATCTGTGATATTGATCTTGATAGTTACTTACTACTTAGTGCCAGAACACAATTGGTATCGCCCATCTCTGACTTTTCATTGCCAGACATTTGTTTTCCTGTGATCCGATAAGTGTTTGTGCTTCTATGTTCTGCCTCAAGTAGTCAAAACACACTGACTGCAATAATCAGTTTTGTAACAAACACTAATTGAGCATTTCAAACTTTTTTGAGGGTTGTTTGGAGCCTTGTGTAGCAGTTTGACATGAAAACAGAGTGATGAGGAGCAATACACGAGAGACATGTAAATTTTGAGCTTCCCTACATCATTTCTTTAGAGAACTATATATGCTTTGAAACACTGACAATGTGTCATTGTTAAGTTCTCTTTTTGAGCTGTGCAAAACACTCTGAAGCATGCTGATTTACAATGCTTCAGCATTAAGATCCCACCATCGAATTCTATTCCAGAACCCCGGCATGTTCTCACATTCTGCCACACACCCCCACATCTCTAAAACCGTGAGCTTGTAAAAATCAATAACATGGAAAACACTGTCAAAAAAATCCAGACAACTCATAAAAGAAGACATCTTACAGAATGGAAAACAAACACAAACAGCTGTTCAGCAAGCATGTGCTCGTAAATATCACACGCCGGCCCCGGAGAAAAAGGGGGGAAGAAGAGCTTTAACCTAGTGATGACATCCACTCTTAGCTCTTCTTTTCCCCAAAAAAAAAAAAAAAAAAAAAAAAGTCATCACGCGCTTGTTAAAAACAAATCAGACATTCAATATCCCGGTATTTTCATTGTGCTCTCTTTTTTTTCTCTCTTGAACAAAAAAACACACACAAAGTTGGCTACGATCCAGACACACTATTACGGGAAATGCGAAGAGGAAACGGAGATCAATAGACTAATCAATGAGACAGTGTGACAGAAAAAAGAGATGTGTGTGTGTAAGTGTGAGTGTGTGGGTGAGTGGAACACAAGAAGGGAGATTTAGAGGTGAAATCAACAAGCTTGTTAAAGTTGTATAGCTTTTAAAGGAACAAGCTGTTTCGGCCTAATAACAATCAAAATAAAGCTAAACAGAATTAAACAGCTGCACATCTCCATACTGCCAAAGAAAAATAGATAGCATTAGCGCAACAATGAAGTCTGCTTGTTTATAAATTTATACTCAGAACAACAGAACTCAGAAGTAATACTGCTTAATTATCATCATTATTATTATTTTAAAACTGCATAAAAATCTAAAAAACATATATTAATGTAAAGTCTGAATAATGTTCGGCACTCTGGAAAATACAGTAACGAATGTAGAATAATGAAGAGACTGCTTGTTTGATTTTTATGGGTGTCCATGAGATTTTAAATTGCACCATGCATGTAGCATAAATTTCAATGTACCAATTTAAAATTTAAAATGTAACATACATGTGTGAGGTAAACAAGTTAGTACTAACAAAAAAACAAAATGTCTCAATAAACTGGTCATTAATTTGCACATTTTATATAAATGCATCAATCAGGTTATCCCAGGTAGCTACCATGTTCTAATGTTGCTAGGAGAGACAATGACGCACATGCTAAACATAGAACTCAGGTGTGCACACTGTCTGCCCTACCTGTCAGTAGTTACCATGGAAACACCTGGAGATAAATCACCTAACTTCCCGAGCTGAATGGGGTCACTATTTAGCCACTTTTGAAAGGACGTTAATGGGACAACCTCTGGTCCCTCTGGTGTTGTATGTTCTCCAGTCAACCTCATACCCGATGATACAGCATTTCTCGTTCAATATGGGCAAAATTGCACTTTTCTACAGGAAACAGTGGTCTCCATGTGTATGTAACACACTTGTATTTTCAGTTCTCTGTAGTCTCTCCCTTGTATTAGATAGACGAGACATGAGCAGGCTGAGGAGCGTCTTTATTATGATATTATTTTATGTAATATATCTATACAAACTTCAAAATATATATTCTCTGTTTGCAGCGCAGACCCGCCAGGGCATGGACTGTGAGGTGGATCAAACTTGTTGGTCCAGCACATCCCACAGATGCTCAATTGGATTGAGATCTGGGGAATTTGGAGGCCAGGGCAACACCTTGAACTCTTCATCATGTTTCTCAAACCATTCCTGAAGAATGTGTGCAGTGTGGCAGTGTGCATTATCCTGCTAAAAGAGGCTAGTTTCACCAGGGAACACCATTGTCAGGAATGAGTGTACCTGGTCTGAAACAATATTTAGGTAGGTGGCAAGTGTCAAATTTATGTCCACATGAATGGCTGGACCCAGGGTTTCCCAGTAGAACATTACCCAGAGTATCACACTCCCTCCACCGGCTTGTGGTTGTATCCTGGTGCCACCACTTCCTCAGGTAAACGGCACACGCGTACACAGCCGTCCACGTGATGAAAAAGAAAACGGGTCTCATCTGACCAGGCGACCTGCTCCAAGGTCCAGTTTATACACTCGCATGCCCATTGTTGGCACTTTCGGTGGTGGACAGGGGTCATCATAGGCACTCTGATTGGTCTGCGGCTAAACAGCCCCATTCGTGTTGTGACGCACATTGTGCCACAGTAGACCTTCTGTTGGCTTGGACCAGATGGGATAGCCTTCATTGCCCTTGCACTTTGATTAACTATGGGCGCCCAACACACTGTCATCAGTTTGTGATTTTTCCCTCCTCGGACCACTGTTGGTAAATTCTCACCATTGCAGAATGGGAGCAACCCATAAGCCTTGCCGTTTCAGAGATACTCTGACCCAGTCGCCTTGCCATAGTCGCTCAGATCTTTATTCCTGCTCGTTTCTCCTGCATCCAACAAGTGTGCTAGTTGCAAGTAAGTGTGCTTACCATCTAATCTACCCAGACCTTAATATGTGGCCTTGTCAGGAGATGATCAACAATATTACCTGTGACTATTTTGGCTCATCATACAAGGGTTGGACAATGAAACTGAAACACTGGCCAATATAGTGCCTCTTCACCTATTTTACATTCCATCAGTAAGAGCAGTGTGTGAAGGTTGAATTAGCAGAGCAATAGCACAGTTGTACATAAAATACTGCAATCCACAAAACATAAATGGTGACGCATCAGTTTAAAAAAAGGATAAATTGTTGGTGCGCATCTCGCTGGCTCATCTGTGACAAGGACAGCAAGTCTTTGTGGTGTATCGAGAGCTACGGTATCCAGGGTAATGTCGGCATACCACCACACAGGATGAACCACATCCAACAGGAGTAACTGTCGAAGCAAGAGGAAGCTGTCTAAAAGGGATACTAACTCCAGATTATATCCAAAAAACATAAATCCACACAAACCACAGCTTCCCAACTCACTGCAGAAATAAATGTGCACATCGACTCTCCTGTTTCTACCAAAACTGTTCGTCGGGAGCTCCACAGAGTCAATATTCACGGTAGGGCTACTATAGCCAAACCTTTGGTCACTCGTGCCAAAGCCAAATGTCAGTTTCATTGGTGCAAAGTAAACAGTGCAAATCTTGGGCTTTGGACAATGTGAAACATGAATCCGATTTGTTCCACTAGCAAGGACTACTGAACCATTCTGAAGGACCATATGCACCTAATAGTTCAAACACTGTACCCTGAAGGGGATACTGTGTATCACCATGATAATGCAGGGAGAGAGAGAGGGAGATGTATATTCAAGATGTATATTTACTTAAAATATTTTAATAATTAATAATTTACAATTAATAAATTATTATAATGTATAAGCAATTTACTATATGAATATGTAAAAATAATAGTTAAAATCATATTAACTGTGATTATTCTAAACAAGCACTGAACAAACAGGAAGGGTCATTGAACAAATCATTAAACAAATCAGTGAAAAAATCAGAACAAGATTTTTTTTTAAAGAATTCTAAATATTTGGCTGACTGCAAAGTCTCCATTACAAGTGTGTGTTTTGTTTCTCCATGTGTTTCTTTCAATATGTGTCACTCATTTCACTGGGTTTTTCTTGTGCACATTCTCTAGTTTCAGTGTGTCTGTGTGCCACATGGAGACTACCGTTTGTGCTGATGTGTGTCTTAAGGGTATGTGGATCTGTTGGCACTGAAACTGCTTGCAGAGAAAGAATGCCAGAGTGGACATGTAGTCATTACCCTCTCCTGGCCTGGCAATGATGTGGTTAGTGTAGCGTAGCCTATAGCCTTGGGCTCTTACAGCACAGCCTAACCATCAGAGCACCTGCACAACCCAGCGTGTCTCGTTGCCTGTAGCTCGAGCAGAACACTGAAGCTCTCGTAATGCCCTTCGATCCTTCAGCTGCCATACGCTCTCAAAATGAATACTGCATCGGTCAAACCTTTACAAAAGAACAACTCTACTGTGATTTAAAAAAAAAAAAAAGCAGTTATGATTAACATATTCATATACAATGGTAGTAACATGATACTTTAAGATAATTCAAAAAAACACCACAGTATAACTATGGTACATGTTTAAAAAAAAACTTGGAAATATCTAGCGTAGAATCAAAACCAAAAAAAAACAAAAAACAAAAAAAAAAACTCATAAATGTGCTTTATGTTTTCTACAAAAAAGGTATACCTGAAGAAACATGCCATGTTTTTTGTAAGAACTATCAAATATGTTAGATAAACTATAATCAAACATTGCTTTAGTCTGTCACATCTCAGAGGTCTTGACCTTCTTGACTGTACCCAACAATTAAAAGCATACAGCGTCATATATATATATATATATATATATATATATATTTTTTTTTTTTTTTTTTAATAAAAAGAACAAAAGCGCATTACAAAATTACTGAAACTTAAAGAGTTAGTTCACCCTAAAATGAAATGTCTGTCATTAATTACTCACCCTCATGTTGTTCCACACCTGTAAGACCTTTGTTCATCTTCGGAACACAAATTAAGATATTTTTGATGAAATCCGAAAGCTCTCTGACTCCTCCATAGACAACAATTTAACAACCACTTTCAAGATCCAGAAAGGTACTAAAGACATCGTTAAAATAGTCAACGTGACTAAATTGGTTCAACCTTAATTTTATGAAGCGATGAGAATACTGATGGATATTGTTGAATAAAGTCATTATTTTTTTGTTTTTGTGCACAAAAATGATTCTTGTCACTTCATAAAATTAAGGTTGAACCACTGTTGTCACGTGGACTATTTTAATGATCTCTTAGTACCTTTCTGGACCTTGAAAGTGGTGATTAAATTGTTGTCTATGGACGAGTCATATACCTCTTAGATTTCATCAAAAATATCTTAATTTGTGTTCCGAAGATGAACGAAGGTCTTATGGGTGTGGAACGACATAAGGGTGAGTAATTAACAACAGAATTTTCATTTTTGGGTGAATTAACCCTTTAAACTAAATAATAATAATAAATAAATATATAATATAAAAAATATAATAATAAATAAATACTATAATAGTGTATAAATAATGCAAACTTCAAAGCACATCAACTTCCCATCACTCACAATTTAACATTCTGTAAAAATGTGAAATCCATATCTACATATTATTATATTTACTGTTACACAAAATGATAGGTAAACATTTTCCTAATGAAATATTTTCTTACATTTATATGTAATTTAACTTTGTGAAATTTGGTTCCAAACTAGCTAACCCCTACTGAATAAAAGCTTAATTAACCTTGTTACACACTCTGGTGCACCTATACTTGGTACAACAGTTTATAGTTCATTGTTTACAGTAATAAGTATTATACTGTATATGATCTGTGTTGATTGATTGAACATGAGTGGACGTGTGTTGTCTGAATTCCTTACTTCTGACTATTAAATATACCACCAAAGTATTCAGCTTTTAATCTCAACCCTGCACCTTGCTAATACTGCCTACAGCCGTACACCTAATCACACACACAAACACACTGTCACTCTAACAAACACATGAAACAAACACTCTCTTTCTCAAGTGTCCGGCTTCATCCTTCTTCCACCTCAGTTTCCATCACACACACACACGCAAACACGTCTGACCTGCAGAGATAAGCTGTGGTAAAGGTAAAATATTCTCTCTCTGAATGTTAAACACTGGAGAGTTCCCCTGGAACATCATTTCTGAGACGGTCAATCGCACTGGAGGACGAGTGGGCAGAGTTATCAGAACAAACGTCAACTCAATTTTCTCTCGCATCTCCAACATAAAACACGACCCTTTTCAAGGTTAACTTGCTACGGTGTAATAAGTGTAACTGTGAACTCCATCTTACGATAAGTCTTAGTTGACTGACTGAATATTTAGCCTCTGTATGAGACAGCAGAATGATTCAATAAAGTGTGTCAAATATTTGAAGCTCGCATTTGACTTGCTGATGCGTTTGACAGACTAATGTCTGGGGAACTGCTGCTGGATATAAACTTAAAGCAAAGGATTTAACAGATCCGAACTCGAATGAGTAAACCTGAAAAGAGGCAAAGAAGTGCTGACTCTAGACCAGCTCAAAAGCTTAAAGCGCAGACTCTCAGACTAAAGTCAACCATGTTAACAGATCCCAGATCAGTCAGTGACTTTCTTAGACTTTCAAATGGGAAACTTCCTTCCACCAACAGCCAAAACTTAAAAAAAAAACAAAAAAAACAGTGTAAAACACTCAACACAATGGCAAATAATAACACTGTGGCTTTGACAGGAAATCTGAAATTGGGTTAGTTTATATGCTATCAATGCAGTGCATTTGTGTCATAAACAGAGTGACCTGCCAAAAATGCATTTTAGCTGGTGTGTTGACAGCATATACATATAATGCTTCCTCCAAACTAAATATTTACAGGCAAGTTTGCAATTTTAAAGCATTGATGGACTTCACTGGGGCATCGTGACGTCTTGAACCTCCCCAGACACGAAACACATAGAGGACAAACAAGCACACGCATACTGACGGTACGACACCAGATGGTTTCAGATGCTGTTTGTCCTTCATTTGGCCTCTGCAAGAGTTTACTGACTCTAAAACTGTTCACAAATATTTAGAAAGAGTAGCTGGCTAAAAGGTCTTGTAAAGAAAAACTGCATATTTATAATAAAAAATGTTCTATTAGTTTGCATAAGATCTGACCCAATCCTCCTCAAATCCCTCTATCACAACATTTGTTTAAATAAAGCTTGACAAATTGTAGAACAACAGATGCGCAGAACTGATAGCATAATGGAATCAGCCCATGACGCGAAGGTTAAGACGTGACATTCTTATCTGATACCGTATAAAGGCGTTATTGATTTGATGTATGAACACAGAAATGTGGGGCTGTTGGATCATTCAGGCAAGAGCAGACCAAGCACAATTAGCCAGACCAAGAGCTTTCATAATACATGAGCATCCAGTCTGGCAGTGTAGATTTTCAGATAGATTGAGAGACACAGACATATAGATAGATTGAAATAGAGGGCCAGACAAATGGAGGCATATACCAAGCTGCTTAACAACCTCATGTCTCTGTCCGTATCAGTGGGAATAGTGCCAGACAAGACCATCATTACATATCATATAACATTTCATATGTAGTCGCTGACCTTTAACTACTTACTGTCTAAGCCAATGTCTTTCCTTGCAGCCTATCAGGTTTGAATTAGGCCTAAAACATACTCTACCCATATCGCAACAGAAATCAATTTTTTTCTGGCCAAATATTTTTCAAATATATGCTAAATATGTTGCAAACAGCATGGCTTAGGGAAAAATATATTTTGTTCCTTCAAATGCATACAAACTGTGCAAAAATACATTTTCAGTCTGAAAATACAGACTGAAAATACATTTTAAATATATATGTATGTATATATATTAAACCATAATTACAGTGGGGTACGGAAAGTATTCAGACCCCCTTAAATTTTTCACTCTTTGTTATGTTGCAGCCATTTGCTAAAATCATTTAAGTTCATTTTTTTTCCTCATTAATGTACACACAGCACCCCATATTGACAGAAAAACACAGAATTGTTGACATTTTTGCAGATTTATTAAAAAAGAAAAACTGAAATATCACATGGTCCTAAGTATTCAGACCCTTTGCTCAGTATTTAGTAGAAGCACCCTTTTGATCTAATACAGCCATGAGTCTTTTTGGGAAAGATGCAACAAGTTTTTCACACCTGGATTTGGGGATCCTCTGCCATTCCTCCTTGCAGATCCTCTCCAGTTCTGTCAGGTTGGATGGTAAACGTTGGTGGACAGCCATTTTTAGGTCTCTCCAGAGATGCTCAATTGGGTTTAAGTCAGGGCTCTGGCTGGGCCATTCAAGAACAGTCACGGAGTTGTTGTGAAGCCACTCCTTCGTTATTTTAGCTGTGTGCTTAGGGTCATTGTCTTGTTGGAAGGTAAACCTTCGGCCCAGTCTGAGGTCCTGAGCACTCTGGAGAAGGTTTTCGTCCAGGATATCCCTGTACTTGGCCGCATTCATCTCTCCCTCGATTGCAACCAGTCGTCCTGTCCCTGCAGCTGAAAAACACCCCCACAGCATGATGCTGCCACCACCATGCTTCACTGTTGGGACTGTATTGGACAGGTGATGAGCAGTGCCTGGTTTTCTCCACACATACCGCTTAGAATTAAGGCCAAAAAGTTCTATCTTGGTCTCATCAGACCAGAGAATCTTATTTCTCACCATCTTGGAGTCCTTCAGGTGTTTTTTCATGTGTCTTGCACTGAGGAGAGGCTTCCATCGGGCCACTCTGCCATAAAGCCCCGACTGGTGGAGGGCTGCAGTGATGGTTGACTTTCTACAACTTTCTCCCATCTCCCGACTTCCTCTCTGGAGCTCAGCCACAGTGATCTTTGGGTTCTTCTTTACCTTTCTCACCAAGGCTCTTCTCCCCCGATAGCTCAGTTTGGCCGGACGGCCAGCTCTAGGAAGGGTTCTGGTCGTCCCAAACGTCTTCCATTTAAGGATTATGGAGGCCACTGTGCTCTTAGGAACCTTAAGTGCAGCAGAATTTTTTTTGTAACCTTGGCCAGATCTGTGCCTTGCCACAATTCTGTCTCTGAGCTCTTCAGGCAGTTCCTTTGACCTCATGATTCTCATTTGCTCTGACATGCACTGTGAGCTGTAAGGTCTTATATAGACAGGTGTGTGGCTTTCCTAATCAAGTCCAATCAGTATAATCAAACACAGCTGGACTCAAATGAAGGTGTAGAACCATCTCAAGGATGATCAGAAGAAATGGACAGCACCTGAGTTAATATATGAGTGTCACAGCAAAGGGTCTAAATACTTAGTACCATGTGATATTTCAGTTTTTCTTTTTTAATAAATCTGCAAAAATGTCAACAATTCTGTGTTTTTCTGTCAATATGAGGTGCTGTGTGTACATTAATGAGGAAAAAAAATGAACTTAAATGATTTTAGCAAATGGCTGCAATATAACAAAGAGTGAAAAATTTAAGGGGGTCTGAATACTTTCCGTAGCCACTACATATTTAGGTTTAAAAAAAAATATAATGTGGTCAAAAAATGAGGAAATATTGTTACTAAAACTTAAAATATATTTATGTACACATTTTAAAATCTATATTAGCAATAATTTTTTTGGCTATTTCTTTATTTTTTGCTGCACGATTTCATCACATTTGCATTCCAAAATGATTCAAACTGTAATTCGAAATGCAACGCCAAACCCTGACCCGTGGACACTCCTGTCCTTCACAGCCCAGAGCTGCACACAATCATAGCCCGATGTTACCCATGACTCAGTTATTATTAATGACTTTTTAAAAATGAGTTTAACAATTCTGCAATTCATGGGCATATGAATAACATTTGAAGACTACAGCACAAAGCGATTATTATTACACATTTCTAGCTATTACAGCATGTCTAAGACAGATCAAACACGCGACCTGTCAAACACACGTGGCATGAGAGAGATCAAGTGTGTGTGTGTGTGTGTGTGTGTGTGTGTCTGCACTGCACTAAATTATCCTCCACAACCCTAGAACATTAGAGAACGTGCTTTGATATTGCTTCGAGCCTAATATAGTCAGCAAACTCTCTAACCACAATGAATTTATTATTTCTGAAGAGGGGGAAAAAAAATTCTCGAATGCAGAATTATTAGCTTATATACCGAGGTTGCTCTAAATCTCTGAGTCCCACCACAGTGACATTAATGACTCTCAGCTGAAGTTCAGGCCAGCGCTGATCTATTGTTCCACCTCAAATGAAGACAATGTTTTTGGCTGTCCAGGTTTCATTTCTAATAGAAAACTATTGATTTAGCAATAAGAGGCATTCATACAGGTGGTCTATGTATGGCGGTATGATTTATGGCATAGCATTAAAACTCTATCAATATTTTACTGCTTTGGATTTTGATTCAGGACCATAATTTGGGCATTCATGTCTTATAAGCTAAAACAGACAGAAAATAGCTACAAAAGATGTCACTTTTTTGTTAGCTTTGTGTTCAAAGGGAAAAAAAACTGTAAAGGATTAAGATAAGAATAAAGTAGTATCATTTTTCATGAATACACATTGCCCAAACTTATCCTCACACACAAGATATACATACTAGAAATGGAACAAATTCATAAATAAGCTATATACTCATGCACACACAGATACACACACCTGTTTAGCCAAAAAATATGTCAAATTGAGTGACAGTTAGTGACAAGTGTCACTTACACACACAAACATACTTTGGCCCCTGAAGGCAAGAGTGAGAATCAGGCACTGATGAGACTCTGACAGGGCTTGTGGCAACCACAGCCGGTGGCAAATACTTAATATAGCAAACTGACATCAAGATTATTAGAGCGGATATTAAACAAGCACATGCTCTTTCTTTGTCTACCTTGTGCTACGTTTCAGTTGAGCCAACAGAAGCACTAAGAAACATTAATGATTAATCTAATCACACATACATTACATGCAAAGATCTATATGCAAACATACAAAATCATGCAAACACAACAATCATAAAGACTCTCTATCCCATACTCACAAATGTTTCAAAGACATTTGATACAAAAACAGATCAAGGTCATAGTGTGTGTGTGTGTATGTGTGTGTGTGTGTGTGTGTGTGTGTGTGTAAGATGATGTAAGTGTTTAAATAGGCAATTTCCTTCTCAAACAGTGGCTGTCCCATTTATTCAATGAGCTGTGGTCTCTCTCTCTGTCCTCTCACTTTTCTATTAGGTTACAGTGCTGTGGCTTGTTGCTCTGGGTGCCAGTAATAATTGAGCAAGTAAATGTGTGATCATGCTCTCTTTACGGTCATCGTCCATCTCTCCATCACCACACAGATAAACAAGTAATAGTATGCACACACACTCATACACACACACTGTTCCTGTGTTTAGTGGTACCATGATCGATAGCTAGCCTTCATCATCATCCTCGTCATGGCTTTCTGTTAAATTAAACTGACCAAACATGCTCCAAACAAATATCAAATACCATTCCAGTTTTACTGAGCTAAACATATTAGCATTTTCATTTTTTATCAGTTTTATAATAGCAAAGATCATAAAGTAAAATACATTTTCATTACTCCAAAAATAAATAAATGTAAATAAAAACTGGCCGCAATGGAATTTTAATTTTAGTTTAGTTTAATACATGGTACACTACATTTAAAAAATAAGAGTTGCTTTTTTTATATGAGAAATTAATAATCAAAAATTCAAATGAAGACATTTTTTTAACTTTCTCTTCATCAAAGAATCCTGAAAAAAAATTATTGCAGTTTCCACCAAAATATTAAGCATGTTTTCAACATTGATAATAAAAAGAAATCAGCATATTAGAATGATTTCTGAAGGATCATGTGACACTGAAGACTGGAGTAATGATGCTGAAAATTCAGCTTTGCCAATACAGGAATAAATAACAAAATAACAATAAATATTAAAATAGAAAATAGTTATTTTAAATTGTAACAATATTTCACAAAATTACTTTTTTACTGTATTTTTACTCAAATAAATGCAGCCTTGATGAGCATAAGAGTTTTAATATTAAAACACACACAGCAGGCAAATCACACACACTATATCCTAACACCACATCTACCCCCTAGCAGAACCAGACTAACATATACATATATACAATGCAGAGTGTTAGTGTGTGGGATTATGGGTAATGTCAGCTCTACTTTTTTTAATATTTATAAGCAGGAAGGAAAGGAAACTTCCTGGTATGTCATAAAGCAGAGTGCCCAGACACCTCATAGCTGTCTGATAACCTGCCAACACCCCAGCAAAAAGCCCTCACACGCCTCTCTCGCTGCTTCTGCTTCTATTCTTCCCTCTCTCTCACACGATCTCACCTACAGCACACAATCCGTGCCTGTCATTTTCACTCAGGCTAACTCTACTTTAAGAAATCTTGAATAAAACTTTAACTTGCACTCCTGAGAACTCCTGGCTTAAATATACAAGAACTCCTGACTTAAATACTGTATAAGTTTCCAGTTCACCCTATCGATGTTTAAAGAACTAATTTTTTAAATGATGTTTAAAGAACACAAAAGGAATTATCCAGTAATATGAAGCTGTTCTTTTCCGTACAGAAAAATGGCTGATGACCACGGCTGCCCCTGGACCCCAAACCACTTTCATTGTGTGGAAATTCTTTGAGTTTTACGCAAGAAAGTCATACAGGTTTGGAACATCATGAAGGCAAGTAAATCATGAAAAAATAATTTTAAATAATTTTAGGGTGAACTACCATTTTAATGGAATTTTATAAAATGTAATAAATTTCAAATTAGTTATATTAATAATTAATTCTTAACTTCTACTTGTTTAATCACGATCAAGACCAGGCAGATACAACACTGATTCTCTCATTTTTATTTTATCGTATTATTAATGGAATCATATTGGAGGGATGTACTGCATTTTTTTGTTTTTCATAAGTGAAGTTATTTTCCAATTCCAATCAAATCATATATATATATATATGATCTGATTATTACTCTACTGAAGCTTATGGAGGCAGACTCCTCAATGCCCCAATGGCTCTGAAGTAAGTACAGACAAACTGGCTCACTTCACTGCTCTTCTTATGGTTAAATATTCATACAGAAAAATTTATGAATCAATAGATAATTTATAAAAACTGGCAACTGACTAAATAGATGCTAATTAATGCACGTAGTTAAAAGTAGTGAGCACACGCAAGTGTGTGTGTGCCCACATTAGTCAGCTAAATATCACAAAACCTCCTTTTGGGGATATAATCATCTGGGAAAAATTAATCATATATAAAATTTATTTTTAATTATTATTCTAAAAAATGTAAAAAGTTTCTGAAAAAGTTACAGTTTGGAATAGGTTTTATTTATAGCAATAATAATTAGCTTTATAAAAACAAATTGAGAAGTCTACAGCATGTCCTTATTTAGCTGACAAAGTAAATGACCCTGTGAGATAAAGTGAGATAAGACGTGATCAAAAGACAAGAGAAAAGTGAAATGTGTGTTAGTCTAGTCCTATAGTTTTTATTTAGCTTTCAAGGAGACCGGAGTTCAAACAAGAATACATTTTTTTAAACAAACCAATCAAAATCCCATCTAAGGTGGACAGCCAGTGATCACCATGTAATTTAGTTTTGACATTTTGACATTTATATAATACCTCCTTGTGTTCCACAGGACAAAAAGTCTATTTAAAGCAACCTGACTCAACCTATTACTTTTATCCTTTTTTTCTTTTTTTTTCTTTTTAATTTCTTTTTTTTTTTTTGGTATTTTTGAATGTTGCCTTCAAAAACCACTTGGCCTAAAAACCTGCATGACACTTTTGAAAGATAGTAAAACCTGTAATCACCTACGTACATTGTAGGGACAATTTAATGACTAGGTTAGAATGCCAAAAGGTTTGTGTAAGGGTCAGGTTTAGGGGTTGGGGGTGAGAAAATATCATTAACTCTGTATTAACAACAACAGAAACCATGGGTTAAGTCCCCATCATGATAGAAAAACAAATTTGTATGTGCATCTGTGTGTGAAAAGCAGAGGAAGAAAGAGAGAGATGCGGATTTAAAATGACAAACTGCTCAGTGTGAGAAATGACTGCTGGTGCGTCATGCTGTAAAACTCTCACATATGATAAAGTGAGTAAATTTGCAGAATTAACAGTCCTGACAGAGAAACTTCACTTTAGAGACACTGTCAGACTGACAGGACATCACCACAGCTCACCCTGCTGGCCACAGTGAAGCGCTACACCCTCACTGCACACAAAACATCTGCACGGACATCTCCTCCCACCATTAACAGCAACTGCTGACACCCTGTGATATCCTAAAATCCAAAGTAATCCTAAAGTCTAAAGAGTTCTAAAATAAAAAGCATTAAAATGTATTAAAATGAGCATGCTTCAACTGCACTTCAAGAGACTTCATTCCTTTTTAGCCAAATTAAAACACAACATATCAAGTGTATAAAGACTGAATATGAAAAAAATCATCCCAGTAATCACAAACACTCTGTCACTCACATTTTGAATATGCTAGTATATTCAATATCATAATGTCCAGTTTTTTTTTTTTTATCAATTTTTTATAACTGCACAAATAAGTTTTTAGGAAATCTATATACACAATTACACATGCCTCAAGACAATATAAATTGCTTCACACATATTCAGAACAAATTATTCATACTATTTCAAACACACACAAACACACACACACACACACACACACACACACACAAACACACACACGTTTACTTAGATGTTTAATAGGGGCATTTAATAGACTTCTATTGTTTTTATATATAGCCAATAAAACTAATCTAAACCAACATCCTTTCCCTAACAGATTACAATAATAATAATAACATTTTTTAATTGTTATACCATTTTTATAAACGAGGACATCCCCAAAAGGACATTTTGCCAGATTTAGCTAACTTCGAGGGACAAATTTGTCCCCAAACTACAGCTAAGTACATACATACACACACAGCTCTGTGGTCTGGATATGATTTCCATGCTTTAGGACTTTTGGAAGTTTTTGGAGGCCATGCCTGCTTAATTTCCTCTGAGGAAACACAAACCCAGACTCTAATCATCCAAACACACACAAATACGTATAGAGGCAAACACACACACACACACACACACACACACACACACACACACACACTGTAATCACTACCTCACTGTGCATACAATATTATACTGTTTATTCCAAATAAACTACTAGCGAGAGAGTGTGAGTCAGTGCTATGCCATAGGAGAGAAGAAAGACAAACAGAAAGAGTGATTACAAGCGAGTGAACAAGAAAGACAAAAGCAAAGGAAAAAGTAATATCCTGTTTGGCTGAGGGAAAAAAATAAACACATTAAAAAAAGACGAAGACTGAAAAAAATGCACACAGAGAGTTTCCACAGAAGAAAACATGCCTTGATGACAGGCTTTTGTGCATTTATGATCCTTGGTAAGAATTTCCGTGTTTATATTATTGTTTTTATTTTACAAATGAAGAAGGAGGTTGTATGTATGTGTATGTGGTTGTGTGGATGTATTTGTAGGGCAGCTAAAAGCAGGCAAGGAGAAATTACCACACTCATTTATCACTTGTGTTATCTGCCCTAAAGGCCAACACCCAAACACACACACACACACACACACACACACACACACGTCCTAACACACATGCTCCTTCAAACCAGTTACAGGAACATCGAAAACTTTCACACAAAACTTTCCGCAAAAACTTTCCATAAATCCTTGAGAGGCTTATGCATCACGATTAACAAATTCTACAAATTCTGCTTTTCCCTCTGGAAAACATTAACAGCGACAACGTATTAAGTGTTCGGTATTAAGTATTAAGCTCAACTCATTTCTCTGTTACGTTCCTTCCTTGGCACAGCAAATGTAGTATTTACTATTTATATTACTAACATACAATATTTGATTCAAATCTTGGAAACTTTCAAAAGTTTTAAAAGTAATTACAAATGAATATAAAAAAAATAATATTAGTGTGTTATAAAGGAATCCATATAATTAATTCTAATTCAGTTTTTGCACAATGTTACAAAGCAGTTTTTAGGTAAGCAGCATATCAAGATCAGAAAACAGTGATAAACACTATGTGTTACAATGTTGATTTTGCTCATCCTGTTGAATTAATTTTGCGGTGGTAATTCTCTTTTAGCTTCTGAGTTATTTAAGTTAGCTGCAAAAACTTCAGTCAGGTTTAGTGAAGCCATTTCTGCTCACTGAGAACCTAAATGAATCATTAATGTGTTTAATCTGCTTTTGACATAAGGCTAGGGCAAGTCTGTAATTAAGCTAGTCAGACTGGTCAGGGAAGCTTGTATGCATGTATGATGGGATTACCTCAAGATAAAAAACACTGAATTATCTGGAGATAATCAAGAGACCCCCATCGAACCATATCTAATTTAATCCAAATGCACTGAATTTTAAGTCAGAGGTTGAAAAATACTGTCTATGTTCTCAGGCAAGGCCATGTCTGGGTTTCCAAAGCACTTTCTCCATTTATATTCACAGACAATTTCTTACCAACATGGCCTGCATAAATATACAGGCCAGTATATAACACTTATAATAACTTTGAATAATAACTCATTAACATATTGCATAATACTATACTGTTAATAATTGATGTACATTCAGATAAGACTTTAGTGGTGCACAATATGTAAACACCATATCAGTATTAATTTATAGGTAACTGTCAATATTGGATACTTAATATTGGCATTGAAACTGAAAATTATTATGGGCGTAATGGCATTAGCCAGAATTATAATATCATTCATCCCTAATACTATTATAAATAAAAATACATGAATACAATTTTTCTGATTATAATTTTAATGTAAAATAACTGATCTGTTAAGAATTATATTGTAATAATGTTTGTTAGCATATTAATGCAAGTCATAATAAAGTTTTTCTGGCACATGACATTATAACAGATACCTGTTGCAAAAAGTTCAAGTGCAAAGACTAAACCTTGAATACCACTAAGAAAACTAATTTGATAATAAACAGAGCAAATACCGCAAATCTAAACAACTCGGCAGAACTTTACCATACTTTTGGCAGAACTTTACCATACTGTAAACAAAATGTAAGTACAACCTGCAGCAACCTGCCTTGCTCAAGGGCACGGTTTTGATCTCACTAAGTCTGGTTCATGACTTGCCTGAAATTAAATCTCCTCCCTTCGTGTTAATACACCAGATCATTAACCATCCGGCTATGATCTGAGAAGAGACTTAGGAGACTTTGAGGAGGAAATATTTGGGCACTCTGCTGGAAGACTAAAAACACACTGGAGGAAATTTGATTTATCTAATCTTTTATGGTGATCAGTCAGTTTGGAGGAAAGCGGAGAGTCAAACAGTTTTGGTTGGTACAGTTTTGCACCCACGATTTATTGATTCTTCACTTTCAGAGTACATTTAAACCTCTGAGAAAATGTGTTCCTTCGGGTTATTCGAACCGAGTGAATTATAAAGCAAACGTGAAAACAAACTTGAGGTTGCCTTTTGTGAAAACGTTTGTTTTCATGTGTTCACTACAGTCATGAAAAGTATGTTTATATATTATGGCTTTGATGTGCACTGCAGATCATTTGCCAGCTATACTGTTGATACAATTAGCATGCTGCACGCATCTTCTATATTATTATGTTTTATTAAAAATGTTCATGTGCCAGATGTTCAAATTAAGAACACAACCACTTAAATATATAGATTTCAGACTACAAACTCTATTCGGTATTACTTTGTGTGAATAAAATGACTCTGCAGGTTATTTTAAAGGTGCCATCTAAGAGTATTACGTAGTTATACAGTTAACATATATATTCAAATCAGTATTTCCCTGGCCTTTCCTTAATACAGAGAGTCCATGAAGAGTACTTAGTCCCAGTAGACCCAACATCATCTGGGTCAAAGACTGAGTGGAAAACATGTGTTCTGAAGAGAAACACAGAAAGAGAGAGAAATGATGTTCAGATGTGAGCATACAAACCACTCACTGTGAGAGGACATACAGATATGGATCAGAAGAAACTCGATCTGAACTGAATGTATTGAATTACATAAGATATCTAAAAGACATCTTTTGTTACCCCCACAGCAACAAACTCTCTCCTTCTTATGCACACAAAATAGTCAATTCAGCAGTCAATAGTATACACTAGCACTGGGACCATTAGGAGTCATGTTATGGATTGTCAGACAGTGATTCTAGAGCTTTTTAAAACAATTATAACTATATAATTCAAAAATACACTCACTTACTTTGGACTGATAATCACACATACACATCAATATTCTCTTGCAATTTCAGCTGTCAGACTATAATAACCTGAAATATAACAATTACAGTCTAAACAGTGCCATCTCCTCGGCTCCAATGAGAAAACTAAAATTCACACTTAATATTCAGCACAGGTAATACATGTGGTGCATTCCTCTGAGGACTCTGCTCTTGCGTTTGTGCTCTTTGAGAACGTTAATGGCCTGTGTGGATCTGATGGAGGAAGAGAAGGGGTCTTGTAGAAATTAAGCAGCAAAAAGCTGCAGGCTGAAATATGACAGACGACGATATTTCGTACATACCAAAACACACACGCATAGATGCGGCTTCTGAGCTTCGGTAAAGTTCAAGTATTTAAACGTCACCGAAAACACACAAATATGCACCGTTGCAGGTTTTCTCATCTATTTTTCATATCGACAGAAAAAGCGCACAAAGGGAGGCGGGGTGGTGTGAAAAAGCTGTAAAAGTGGCGGCGGGTTGAACTCTCCTGTGTACGTTCTACTACAGCACCATTTTCGCAGGTATTTTAACGCTGAAAATTGAACACTGGGGACCACAGTGTGTTGAAACACAGGCCTCCTGACCACATGCACAATATAAAAATATGTTCAATAAATGTTGAATATTTAAAATAACAGAAAATTGCAATTGGATTACTGTTAACTCATTCATATTCATAGTCATCAAAAAAACACAATATGATTGCTTATAATGAATATAGTGTTTATTATATATTTTTTTCTTACATATTAAAGTTTTGATTACTTCAATTTTAAATTTTGTATTGGATAAAAACTTTTTTATAAGTATTAAAAAGATATGATGGTCAGATTCTTTAGCTGAAGGATTGATTCTCTCACAAGAATTATGGAAATGGGATTCTTAAGTAATGTGTTTTGAGTTTGGAGACCTAAATATTTTGGAAATGAAATGAGTTTTCAAATTGAAAATATGAAGTCTTTTGTGCAAAATCTGTTCAAACAATCAACAAATAAAAAGTACATCATTTACAGATGAAGGACTCACTAAACAGCCCTCTGTGTTTGTGGGTGCGGGGCTTTGTAGATGAGTGCATATTGTCCCTTTAAGAGCACAACTAGGTCGGCGGTCGCTGTGGCGTCGGCTGTGTCTGCGAGGCTAGTGATCTGATTGGTTGTGATTTGTGGGAGAGCTGATCTGATTGGTGGTGATGAGGTCTGTTTCACAGGGCCTGGCTCATGTGGGCCAGGTGTCAGAAAGCATCGTTTCCACGCCAACGCATTACAATGAGACTGGAACAAAAGGGCTGACGGCGCAACCTAGAGAAAGGGGGGTCGTGGCGAGTGGGTGAATGGAGTTTAACTCCAGACTTGCCTGGCATAATACTGAAAATGCAGATTAACCTCCGCTTTCGAAAGTGGAGCAGAAACACAAGAGGTCAAACTAGCCTCACCTTGGAACCAGACAAAACAACCAAGAATCACCTACATTCTTCTGATCAATATACACATAAACACACATTTAAACTCTTTTACACAAGCACGTCTTACACAAAGTCACAAACAAACAACAAGGCCCAAAACCCATAGAAAAGAGTAAAAAAAGCATCATACTTCAGGCCCTAACAACAACACTTTTCACACAGATCACACTGCCACTCTTTAACTTATAATAAGACTTTTTTTATCCACACCAACAGGCACAAGTATTTGGCTTTGTGTCTGCACTTCCTGTGAAGTACGAAGATGCCAGATAAGTCTTAACCATGAGGACCATTTCAGCCCATTATCACATTGAAACATTCTCGCACTGCCCCCTAATGGTTCATTCCACACTGCAAGGCACATGGCACCCTTCTAAAACAGATATGAGAGCGTTCCTTGATGCATCCTTTAGAGATCTCAGATCCCATCTATAGGAATGGGATAGTCAGCTCATGTATGGGAAGACAGCTTAGGTGTAAGTGACAAGTGTCATTACACTTAAGAGTGATGCCATTGAGAGAGTGAAATTTATTTACTGTACAGTGATCATGCAGAAGATCAATATGTGTGTGTGGTTGTGTGCATTCACACAGAGAGAAGATGGTCTAATAATCTAATCGTTTCTGTTGAATGATCGTTCATCCCCAGCGTGGCATTTGGAAGACAGGCATCAGAAACTCATTTTAATGCCTATTATTAGTGCACACAATACTGAGAGTAGGAGTGCAGAAGTGAGGAAGGGAGAATGGTGGGCGGCTATGTGAATGTCAGATTCTCCTTTATTAATGCTGGAATTTTGTAAAACTAATTGAATGTTTTCTCAGGTTGGGCTGTGGCACTTAACTTACTCTGCACAAAAACACATGCACACACACGTTAGGTTTTGCTATCTTTGTGGGGACTCTCCATAGACATAATTTTTATACTGCATATATTTTTATAAGCATTGTTTAGTATGTTGATTAATCCATTTCCCTCATGGAGACCGCTGGCTGGTCCCCACAGTGTAATTAATCTCAGGTTTTACTATCCTTGTGGGGACATTTGGTTAATTTGCTTAGCTAAATTATCTAAATGGGACATTCCAAAGACTTCTATTGTTTTTATAAACAGTTAGTTATAAATACTATAACCTAACCCAAACCCACATCCTAACCGAAAACATTTTTTATAAAACTTTGTTTACGTTTATCTATAATATTTATACAATTTTTAATTTTATGCTGTTGTTGCTTTTATGCTTTTATTTTTTATTTTTATACAAATGAGGACACTACCAAAAAGAGGACACACACACACACAAGCACACTACTAAATCAAATGTCAACGCAAACACCGCCAGCAGTAATAGTAGCAACAACACTGACAGCAACATAAAAGCCCACTGAAGTGCCTTGAAACGCGCAGCATTATTCAATATGTTGACGTAATTTCCACTGAAACAGGAAGACAGGGCAAGACGTATCCTCCCCTTCTTTAAAATAGGCAATAGTGTTTAGTTTATAGCAGCTCGGCCAGAGCCGTTGAGCTCAGTAAAGCCACAGTTCTTCGCTTAGGGGTAAAACGAAGTTTAAAATACGTGACCAGCGATATACTGTTAGCAAACATCTGACGCCGCCCACACTGCTGAGAGTGACAGTTAGATGAATGTAAATATGTGCTGCAGGCTTTCCTCTCAATAACAAAATGAACATTTTTTTAATAAAGCATAAAATCATCTGATCATAGCAACATGGACATGTTTGAACGGGCTCTGCAATTCGGCACTCTGGTAAAGTCACGTCATGTTTATTTATATAGCACTTTATACAATAGATTGCTTAAAATCCAGCAGCTTTACCGTATTAAACATGACAAAACAGTGTCAGTGTCTCATTTCATCAGAAGTACAACATTTTCTACTATAAAGCAGCTCTCCAGTGTGTTCATGTTTTTACTCATGGAGGTCTGATCTCGACTGACTCATTAGGAGAAATGCACTGGAAAAGTTTCCGAGAGAAAGGCGGCGGCGCCTCCGCGCACACCTACCTATTACGTAATCATCATGGACCAATGGTAGTACAAAGGTTTTTACCAGCCGTAGTGAACATTACCGGAAAGTTCGCTTTGGCAATCTGTTTCGAACTTCCAAAATGAACGCCACACAAAGTTTGTTTTGGCCTCCCAAATGACATCACATCAGTTTGTTCTTCGATTTTGCTTGAAGTATATGGGGACCTCATATACTCACAGACTTCATTTAGCCCTAACGGAAAGCATATTTAGACTGTCTGAATCTTTCCCTATCCCCTATATAGTGCACTACGTGCCATTCACCATGTTGTAAATAGTAAATGTGTGAACAAGTTACCGATTTCAGCCACAGCTTCAGCGTCTATTTATAGTGAAGGGGCGGGATTCTTCAGATTCTAGGGAGCATTTGATTGGACAGAAAATCTGATGAGAAGCTGAAGTGCAGGGTGATGTCATCAAAATCATTGATCTATATTGGCGGAAGTGAGAGACTGTACATTTTTAATGCTTTTTAATGCTAAATGCAAATTTTGTCATTGTTTTGGAGCACACTAGCTTATGAATAACAGTAAGGCTAACATACTAAAAGCTAAAAAACTAAAAAAAAAAAATGATTTCAGGGGGACTTTAAGATCATCAAAAACTGACAACACTAATATTATACCACTTACATCAATATTAGTAACAAACAAGGAATAGTTCACCCCAAAATGAAAATTCTGTCATCACTTATCCACCCTCATGCCATTATAAATCTGTATGGCTTTCTTTCTTTTTTGGAACATAAAAGAAGATACTATCTGAACTATCCCTTTAATGATAAGTAGGGATTTATGATATCAGGTGGATATGGGTGATATTAGAGATTTTTTGTTTAATTAATTGGTATCGGTCAATGTTGCATATTTATTTGTATATGCTCATTTACTCTATTTCTACATTTAGATTACATATGCTGTCATGTAACAGTTAAAGTTAATCTTTTAAAAACACTAATCACTAATGTCAAAATGAATATCCATTTTTCAGTACATTATAATGTGATGCCTAAATTCATTCTTCTCATGACAACAAGTGTTTGGCATAGTAATGGGTATTACAATATTGATATATTTGGTCTTGGTGGAATAGATCTGCTACGCTGTTGCTGCAGAATAAGTACAGGACTTGCTGCTGCCAATACATACAAGACACACTGCTGTGAGCAAGTAAGACATGCTGCTGCTGTACAATATAGCCTACACGAATTACCCATAGCAGAGCTATACAGGTGGAGCTGGGGAAGGTGGAGGGTTTCTGAAAGCGTGCTGCACTGCTAAGGCAAATGCTAATAAAGTATTTGAAGGTTGAGTACGCAAGCTGATTGACTACTGATAAAGCAGGAACCAATCAGCTGTGCCCTATAGAGAATGATGTGATTGCAAGCAGGTTGAGTTAAGGACCTATTAGCCTGCACTATTATTATTATTATTATTATAGCCTGTATTTTAAATTTATTTTGTCTAAATATTATACATTTTAATAGAAGCCATAACATGACAATAATTATCACATGACAATAATTATCAGATTTATGTATTATTGGTGCATAATAACAGTAACACAAACACTGATTAACAATTGTTAAACTACAAACTACTATTAACAGTAACTGTAACATGATTCTCTCCCCCACATTCTTAGATCAGTTACAGCTTATTTGACATCCTGTCCGGCATTGATTTGCTCATATATGCATTGATTTTTTTTCCTCTGTTCATCCCAATTCACGTCAGGAACAGAGGCTCAATGAATCTGATCATGATGTAGTGTGATGGGAAGATTCCCATCTCCCAAAACAGTGAAATATCTAGTACTCATATTGAACTGAAACATTCAAAGCACTTAAGATCTTTATTTTAAGCGGTTCAAAAAAAGTTTTAGTTCTGGTAAAACTGTCTCTCAGCAGTAATTTTCCATTTTGAAATACAAAACTAACACCCCTCATCTCAACTACAATGGTTTGCAAAGGGAGGATCTTAAAAATGTTTAACCCTTATTTAAACCTGATATTAATCTTTATGAAAACCTCTTCATTTCTCAGCAATAATGAAAGATCTCTAGCAGAATAAACAAATAAACCAATCCTCATATATGCCAGTGGCTGTTTTTTTTTTTATAAGCAAGAGCATGAAAACAGTCCTGAATGGTAAGCTCTTTCATCTTGAAGAGAACGAAGACTGCCTTATCCACGGATGCTTAAGCACCAAATATAAACTGAGAGACAGACTCTGCAACAACATTATTGTGCTGCATTTGTGACAGCTTTTTTATAATAAAAAAGAACCTTTTTGATTGAGATATGAGACATTTCAACATGTAGGCTTTACGTTTCAGCCCTCAAATTTTTCAGTGCACAGCAACACGAGGTTAAGAATACTGTAAGATTCTGTAATGACCTCTCGGTGCATCCCGGATCATCAGATCCATTCACAAAAAATGTGTGTGTTTTGATTTGGACAGTCGTCTGATTGTTGAATCTGTGGGGTATAACCGGGGATGGGGGAAACCAATGATCATTCAATTAAATGCGCTGGTTTTCGTGTGTGTACGCGCATATGTGTGTATGAAATGGGAATCAGAAGGAGTGTGTGTGAATAATTATATCATGGTTGGATGCCTGTTCACTCACTGTGCAGCCAATGATGAGCTGATTAACAAGGATTTTAATTATTCACCAAAACAAGGTGCCCTTTCACACACACACTGAAACACCACAGTAGCAGACAGACGGTGGCATCCTGTGGCGCCATGGTTCTCTGCCGACACTGAGATGTTCATTGTGCCCACCATCTTCTGTCTAAATTGATCAAATCACTGCAAGCAAACATGACGTACTGTATGTATGCACACGTCACACACAACTAAACGCACATGCACACACTCACTAAAGAGCGAGGGAACGCAGCTGGCGAATCCTCTGGTGTAACATCTGATGTAATTCGATTTTAGATGGGCTGCTGTATGGTAAAAATAATTTCTGTATATCTAAACGAAAAATTCGCTCACATGACTTCCATCTGGGGAGTGTTTGGTGGAGATGGACTGGAGCAAATTTGTTTGTGACACAAAACCAAATGAAATGAGCTTTGCTGAACGCTCGACTGCACATCATGACACTACAGAGGCTGAAATCATGATCTGGTAAAGACGTCAGCAGACAAATTTTTGAGTGCAATAGTACAGCGACAGCAAATGCTTAGACAGTATTTTGGTAGCAGTTGGTTTTATTAAATGAGGTCTTGCTGAGCTCATCTGTTATAAAAGATGTACAAGTTTAAATGCGACTGAAGAGCTTCCTAAAGAGTTGTGTGAAGGTTTGGGGGTGTCCAATTCTGTGGCTGTGGTTTTTGCTTCAAAACAATGTGAATGACTGGAATATAGATTTGCTAGAACAGCAGAGTTCAGTGAAACTGCTTTCAACAGCTTTTGTAACCCATGTCTGAAACTGGATTGATGACAGTTCAGTTCATGAATATATTATCTAAGACATTTATGATTTGAATGCGTCTATGGAATTGAAAATAAAAACAATGTTTTAATGACTTAATCCAATTAAATCAATTTAGATCAAATTCATGTTTTTCTCAGGGTGGGCACTGGGCTGTAGCTCCTATTGTAATTGTCAGTTTACTTTATTATTATTCCTCCCCAATGGGAGTGAATGGCAGCCCTATGAACGGTACATAGGATATTGGCACACTTGTAGTGAAAGTAATGAATAGCAATCTGACCAACTCTATAGCGCCACCACCAGTTCAAAAATTAACTTTTCAAATGGTTATAACTTTTGAACCCTTTGTTCTAGAAAAATGAAATTTAGTTCACCTGATTACGCTTTTCATGCTGATCACCCATTACAGTAGTGGCCATTTTGAAAAGTACAGTATTCCATTTTTTCATTACTCCTCCAAATTTTGTCCAATTATTACAAAAATTCGCTCCAATGATCTTTGGACCGAGCCACACAAAAATGACTAAACAGATTTTTTTATTCATCTTTGTTCAAATATTATGATATCGCAAACTTAACAATGTCGACCTAAAATTAGATCAGAGGCTGTATCTCGCCAATAATTCTGTCTCTGCACTGCTGATGCTGCCCCTTCAGGGCTTGGCCCCGTATTGCTGCTTGGAGCTATATTTAATTTAATTTAATTATATTTCATTGATTGTCATTAAAAATTTTATTTATTCTAGTCAGCATTATAATTAAAGGGAATAGACTGACTGTTGAATTAAAAAAAAGTCAATCATGAATATACTTGCATTTGATTTGTGACCTAAAAATAGTATTCATTTTTAATTGTTTAAACCAAGATAAATTCAATTAATATGGAAATTGGGATCACACTGAAATTTAGTAATTCTATGATTAGTTGGGGTGAGCACTGAGTGGACCAAGCTCATAATTAGGTGGGACCACCCTGGCCCAGATTTAATTGCAACGGACGGTATTGTTGTCTTTATTTAAACCTGATATTAATCTTTATGAAAACTTTTTCATTTCTCAGCAATAATGAAAGATCTCTAGCAGAATAAACAAACAAAAAAAATCCTCATATATGCCAGTGGCTGTTTTTCTTTATAAGCAAGAGCATGAAAACAGTCCTGAATGGTAAGATCTTTCATCTTGAAGAGAACGAAGACTGCCTTATCCACGGATGGTATTGTTGTCTGAAACGTGGAGGTCAAAATAGGTGGGCTGGAGCAGAGTAACCAGGCATGCCTGCTGGCATGACTAGTCACCCAATGAAAGAAAACAAGAGGAACACAGAATGGAGCTGGTTATAACTATATGTTACTGACTCCCTGATCTTAATGGCAGAAAGAGCTCAGGGCTTTAGGTCTGAGGACGGCAGACTCACAGATTAGTCAAGACGTTCAGGCAAACACTAAAACAGATGTTACAGTGCAGGGTTTCCCAAAAGGTGGCCCATGGCCTGTATCAGGACAAAGTCAAACTACTGGCTCCTTACCAACATTTAGGTTTAGTTGACTACAACTAAAACTAATCAAAGCAGGCTACTGTCTATTGACTGTGTAGATTCCACAACTATGATGTAGTTTTAGGTTTTTGACTGCATTAAAGTTCATTATCACTTTCAATAATTGTTGCAAACTTTCTTTCGAATGAACAAAACTAAGAAGCCATTTTAATTACATGTAGAAAAAATTATATATTGTCTAAAAAAAAACATTTAATGTAAAATGAGTGTTTTCTATTTTTAACATATTATAATTGTAATTTATTGATAGCAAAGTTGAATTTTCAGCAGCCATTACTCCTGTTCTTTTGTACTCCACTGTATGAAAAAGAGCAGCTTGTACATTCTGAAAAACATCTTGTACAGAAGTAAATTCTGATTTAGTGTTTGAATAAAAATAAGGTGAGCAAATAAAGATAGAATTTCCCGTTTAGGGTGAACCTATCACAAAAAAAACACTTTTTCCTTGGAAAAGGCATATCTGTTATTGACGGAGCTCTGTGGGTGGACAGCACAAGGGTCTGTTAAGCAGAGTAACTGCTGCACTCCCAGCTCTAATAGCATTTCACTGCATTATTGATAAAGCATTGTAGTGTGCCAAACTGAGCGAGAAAATAAAAGACACCTTGGATACCGTGACATAGCTCATAAAATTTCCAGCCTATAACATCACTTCTCTAATTCTCTTTAGAGCTGTACTGTAGGAAATGCAAAAGATTACAACCTTATGCTGCACAATGTGTGCTGGCTTAAGGGCCAAATGTCAGAGAAAGTCTGTGAACTTAGAGAGACCTTTGTTCTTTGTAGGCATCCTACTGAGCAAAAAGCCATAATTCTTTCTCAGTGATTCATCACTCTCATCTCAATCTCAATGTAAATGTCTCATCTCAATCATCTTAAATTGCAATAGAAGCCAATGAAGCTTTCCACTTCCATCTCACCATTCCTGTAGCTCAAACAGCAGAGCATGCCACTAGAGAACATGGGTTCAATTCCTAAATGTTCCTTCCTGAATGCTATTTAATTCATTTTGGATACAAGGATCTGTCAAATGCATAAAAATAAAGTAAAACTGTCCCTGTTAGTGTCATGAGTCAGGGTGTGTCACCTCTGTTGTTTGTTATGGTCCTGTCATTTTCTGCAACCTGTGATTTGAGCAATCAGCATTGCCTTACTGTGCTGTGTGCACAATCACAAGCTAATCTCTCCCACCCCTGTCGCTCGTTCCCTTTACCCTTTATATTCCCAGCTTTGTCTACCCCTTGTTGTCAGTTGATTACTATTCATGTCGCGTGGATGTTTCATGCTCTATGCTCTCGTTCATGTGTGTTTACTTCTGTTACTTACCTGCTCGTGATTGTGCTCAGGAACCAAAGACGAGGAGTTTGTAGCAAGACTGGTCTCACTTGCTGGACATGGGCTCATCCTTCAGTTGGTCACCTTGAATTTGTTTCTTCTCAGTGGTCTCCTCTACTTGTGTCTGCTGATATGTGTGCGGAGTACATGGGAGCCACCACACAGAGAGTTAATATTTTCACTGTGTCACATGGACTGCTAAAGTTTTCTAATAAACTTTACTCACATTTTTCACTGCAATCGAGTCCTCCATTCTGAGTTCCTGACAGTTAGATCCAGACAGAAAAAAGTCATGAAAGCACTAAAAAAAAGGGAAGAAAAACACGGGACGCACGCTAATGCATATGTTCATGACAAGACTGACAGACAATTTCAAGGAGCATCAATCTCTTAAGTGAAATCGTCAGGTCCCAGCAAACAGACGTTTTCCATTTACACACATGGCCTGTAGACTGCTGAGGCCAAAAGGCCTTGAGGAAACATCTCTTCTGCTGAGGCCAAAAGGCCTTGAGGAAATATCTCTTCTGCTTGAGAATTCTTGGAATTCATTATATCAAAGCAGAAGAGTACGCAACTTTCAATGCCCTTCAACAAAGAGGTGATAACACAGGTGTTCTGCATGGGGCTAGTCTGACAGGCCTGCCCTCATCCATTCATTATACATTATGAAGCTTTTCGCACTCTAAACTGATGCTTCAGGTACCAGTTGCACTGTCCAGATCTCAACCATGCCAAAAAATGTAGTTAATAAAAAATGAATTATGCAACCATGGACACTCTTGTTATAAAATTGGCACACTGCAAACCATAGAATTACCTGTTGGGTCACTGTTTCAACATTAATAACAATGTCCTCGAAGGCCAGATATAAAATGCAAGGTAACCCACAGTTTCTTTGAGCCTCAGGAGGTTTTATCACAGTTGCAAAACTGCAGAGGGAAGGCAAAAGGGAATGCAAATGTCCTTTAACCTCACAACTGAGAGAGAGAGGGGGGGAGAGAGGTTATTCTGACCATACCAATAAGTCAATATGTTAATCAAATAGCTATTAAATGGCTAATATTAAACACTATACTATTTTGTCTAAATAAATTAAAAATAAAACACTAAAAATCTAGCAATTTAAATCCTACATTATAATGCACAGTATGAAAAATGGATATTCATTCTAAGATTTGCTAAAAATTACATTTAACTGTTAATAAATTATTTAAAGATTAACTTTAAGTGAGCTTTAAACGAATGGCAAAGGCCATCTAAATGCAAAAATAGGAATTAATGAGTATGTGCAACAAAATAGCCAATAAATTAAAAAAAAAAAAAAAAAAAGCTGAAATCGACTGATATGGTACCAACCAATATACTGTGCATCAGATGGTTTAGAACAAATTCTAAAAACAGTAAGTTCTGCTCTGATCTTAATCATTTAAGTGTTCTCATACTGCAAAGATGATGCTATATTATTTTCAGGATTCACAAAAAACACACAGATCCAGCTTCCATCATCCATTTTTAGTATCTCTCCTTCATTGTATTTCAGGAGGATTGATCTGCATTGTCAGCAGTGACTCACATTTCATTCTCTCAAATGGGTAAAATATGATCAAAGGGAGGGAGAATATAATATGGCCAATAGGAGATACTCTACTGAGCAGACAACAAAATCAATTGCAGTGTGATCTGAGCTAAAATTAAGTTCTGAAGAAGACAAAAACTGACAAGAAGATTGAAAAGAGGAGTTGATTACTTTCCATTTAATAGCTGCTTTCTGTCTAAAGTGCCTTACAATACCTCAATTGTCAGGACAGGCTCCAGGAGCAACATTGGGTTAAGTGAGTTGCTTGAAAGCACAATGGTGTTGTCATCCATACCTGGGATCAAACGTGTGACCTTTCTGCTTCCAGCTCAGATCCTTAATTACTAGGCAAAACCACAGAAGGCCTCTGAAAAAACTCTGAAACAAAGAAAAGCATTTATATATCGACTGGTTAAAGCAGTGTGTTACATTAAATCATTTGAATATTATAAGAATGTATTGATGTAAATGTCATAACATGTAAACATATAAGCTCAAGCAAGCAGGCTCAGTCTGCACTGTTGATCATTTCAACAGTGTGAGCTGCAAAGAAGCTGAAAATGTCATCCCCCCTTAGGTGAAGGTTACAGAGATTCTTTTTTTTTTTTTTTTTCAGCCAGAATGATCCTATACAAAGGAGGAAAATAAATCAGTTGTATTGACTTATAACACATGAGATTACTGATGGACTTAACATGAATGCCTGGTCATTACATCTGAGAGAAAGAGAAGGAGAGAGAGAGATGAAGGTGAACAGAAGGACTGAGAGGTGGAATTCGATCTTAATAACATGAGAGACCATGAGAAATATGATCTAAAGGGCCTTCACAAAGTGTTCAGAAGTGTTATACAATATCCTGTAATCACTAAATGTTTTTAGATTTTTTTCTCACAAATTCATTCTGAAATCATATCATTCACATTTCTTTTAAACTTCTTCAAAATATCTCCTTTTTTTCTAATCCACATATGGCAAATTTAAATAATAAAACATCAATACAATAAATACATACTATCTTTCTAAAGTAAAACACAGTTCCACAGTAAAACTGAGCCCCTTGTGGCCTCTATTTTTGTGAAATGGTAGAACTTTATGCCACTAATAGTCCTAAGTTTTTTGTTTGTTTGAAAAAAAAGGGTATTCAAGCCTAAAAAGATCCTAATCAAACAGGAAATGGACAAGTAGTTAAGACCAAGAAAAAGGCAAATGCAAATACTCCTTAAAGGAACAGTTACTCAAAAACAAACATCCTGTCATCATTTACTCATCCTGATGTCGTTTCAAATCTGAATTAATTATTTAAATAATGTCACTGTTTTCCATGCAATTGCTATGAATGGAGAATGGAGTCAAGCTTTAACAATGACTTAAAATCTCCAATTTTCAGTATCATAGTTAATAAAACAGAATTTTCATTTTTGGGTGAAATAACCCTTTAAGCCTTGTTTGTGAAACCAAAGGTATAACTACTGCATAGTGTAACCTCAGCTTAATATAAACAAATTCGCTAAAATACAGTAGCTTATTAAGCTCAGCCAAAACCAGACTTAAACCCCAAAGAAAAAAAAAAACTGTAAACTACAGCACATACTGTAGGTGCCCTCAATTCAATCTGACAGCACTTTGGCCTACACTAAAAGATTTTTAAAAACTTATCAGATTTTCAAAATGTGAGAGACCACAAACATGACGACAAAAAAAAAAAAAGAAAATCATAGGATTTAATAGTTTTGTTCCTATAGTGTGTGGAGTGCTGTGATGTGACCAAGACAGCACACCATACACTAACAGATTCTATTCACAAACAACCATTCAACACAAACAAATATTCAACATGTTACATTATTTATGATTTGAGATCGGTGTGGCCCTGACAGTTTTACGAGCAGATTAAATCACTCTTAGCACATCTACCATATGATAAGCACACTTGATAAGATAATCAGTAGAAGCATCAAGATAATCGTGACTTTTTGGAAGGGGAGAATTGGGACCAAAATCAGCCCGATTATCTTGTAGTGTGTGGGTGCCTTTAGACAGGAACAAGGGCAGAAATTTCCCAAATCCATGAATAAAAAACTGGTAGAAGCAACCTCAGTAGAAATTGAAGTTACATTCCTTACCAAAGATTTAATTTAATTTAATTTGTAGAAATTTTAAATGATTAAAAACTATTAAATCTTTTAATGTGTTTTCAAGGTAAAATTGTAACAATGGATGGTAAAAAAATAAGTTCGACCAAAGTATGTGTGTGTGTGTGTGTGTGTGTGTGTGTGTGTGTGAGAGAGAGAGAGAAAAAAAACAAAACACTTGTACACACTTCACCACCCTTCCGAAACCTAAAATTGACAAATGGGACACCCTATGGTCTCGTGGACTTAACGGACACGCGCACGCGGCTGCCATTGTAAGTCCACAAGACCGAAAGTGCTATGAAGTGTGCCATTTGGGACAGGGACTATGTAATCCGAGCTGCCACCAGTCCTAATAACATGGTCACCACATTCAAAGAACCTGGTCCTGACCATTTTTTATTTTTTATTCTAGATATCCACATCAGTAGAGTTCAAAAGTTCAGTAGAGTCAACTTATTTTTCCTATTTTCTGAATATTTTGGACCATAAATAAATGTTTCAAAAAATAAAGCTTCACTAATTCCTGTAAACCATTGAGATGTAAGAAGTAAGAAAAGAACATTTAACTAAGCACACTGTACAAATAAATGAAAAACAGTTTCAACATCAGAACAAAAAGGACAACACATCCCTACAGAAGGATTAAGGTGCACCACGTGTCTGTTTGTAGCTATCGACCCATGTTCAATTGTTCACAGAGAGAGAGAGAAAGAACAAGGCAAAAAAAGCAGATGATGAAGATGAAATAAGATGGGTTTCCTGAAAATGGGAAAGAGGAGGGTAGTCTGAGAGACGAGTGTGGTGAGATGAAAGGTCAACATCACTGCAAATGTCAGACAAACAAGGAATACTTTTAGAGGAGAGATTCACAGACAGACACTGAAACAGAGATATGATGCATTTACACTATATATTTTGATGCCACCAGTGCCAGTTTCAGCTATGATGTTCAGTGATATGACGGAGAAGAACCTTGTTAAGGTCATTTAGTGTAATTTGAATACAGTAGTGTTTATGTGAGTGACATCCGTTTGAGTACAAGATCAAGACTTGTCTTCCATGTTTATGAATGACGGCAGCAGCAATCAGAGGATATTTTTTCTCTCATTTGGCTCATGTAATTAAGTCAGTTATGAGGGAGAATGAAACTGAGAAATGAAAGGAGCAATGTTTATGACTTTCATCTTTCACACACATTCAAGCTCAGATGGATGCAGACTGCTAATCTTAGAAGCTTCCCTTCAAAAAGAGACAGAAACATAACCTTGATTGCTGCCACAACTGTTGTGTGTCCATTTAGATGGTCTGTCCTCCTGTCCTTTGGATAAATTTACTGTCACTTACTCTGCCTCTGTATGTGTCTTTTTAAATTTGCTTAGGCATGTGGTAAGACTAAAACACAACCAGAACAGAGCCTCTCCTTTTGTAACATTTAAAAAAGAAATAAAACTCTCAAAAGACATGTACATGTTCCTTCAGACATAGTATCTAAATGTTTACATACGATTTTTGTTTTTTCTGTGTCTTCAGCGATCTTTTGTTTCGTTTGTGCAGTCACTCTACCAGTTGAAACCAAAACCGATCTGTCACAGATGAAGTAATGCTGCCACCTTGTGATCAGCAAAATAAGCTACACCTCTGAGATTCAGTGCACAACATATGTACAGTAAAGACAGATGACTTCTCACTGTGACTTAAAGGGTTAGTTCACCCAAAAATGAAAATTCTGTAATTTATTACTCACCCTCATGCCGTTCCACACCCGTAAGACTTTCATTAATCTTCGGAACACAAATTAAGATATTTTTGTTGAAATCCGATGGCTCAGTGAGGCCTCCATAGCCAGCAATGACATTTCCTCTCTCAAGATCCATTAATGTACTAAAAACATATTTAAATCAGTTCATGTGAGTACAGTGGTTCAATATTAATATTATAAAGCGACGAGAATATTTTTGGTGCGCCAAAAAAAACAAAATAACGACTTACATAGTGATGGCCGATTTCAAAACACTGCTTCAGGAAGCTTCGGAGCGTTATGAATCAGCGTATCGAATCATGATTCGGATCGCGTGTCAAACCGCCAAACTGCTGAAATCACGTGACTTTGGCGCTCCGAACTGTGGATTCGACATGCTGATTCATTATGCTCCGAAGCTTCCTGAAGCAGTGTTTTGAAATCGGCCATCACTAAATAATTTGTTATTTTGTAATATTAATATTAATATTGAACCACTGTACTCACATGAACTGATTTAAGTATGTTTTTAGTACATTAATGGATCTTGAGAGAGGAAATGTCATTGCTCCCTATGTAGGCCTCATGGAGCCATCGGATTTAAACAAAAATATCTCAATTTGCGTTCCGAAGATTAACAAAGGTCTTACGGGTGTGGAACGGCATGAGTGTGAGTAATAAATGACAGAATTTTCATTTTTGTGTGAACTAACCCTTTAAGGCTTGTTCGAGATTTTTTTTTTTTTTTAATAAGTCCTCGATCACTAGTCAGCTTTGACGAAACTCCCCTCAGCTTTTTTTTTTTTAGGCTTGTTCGAGATGCATCGGCGCTGCGCAGACCGATCGACGTATGTACCGCGAGAGAGATTTTAAAAGCATCTCGCGGTACTTTGATGTCATACCCCAATCGGTCTGCGCAGCGCTGATGCATCTCGAACAAGACTAAATGCTTTGCTCCTGAATGAATCAGCCGTTTGAATGAATCGGTTGAAACTCAATGACTCACTCATTAACAGTGACTTACTGCCACCTACTGGCAGTTTTAATTTCACATTTAAAGTCTCTTTTTATTTAAAAAAATAAATAAATAAATAATTTTTTTCAAAATATCAATATTCAACGTTTTATGTTTAAAACATCAAAACATTATTTATGCATTTGTAACTGCAGTTTAAATGCATTTGTCAGTTTCCTCTGCATTGCAAAGATTAATTTTGTTGATACTTATTTCATTTGATTGGTAACAGTCCGATTGTGTCTTATTGTTAACTGAATTTATTGATTAAATGTAAGAATTCAACACAAAAGATGAGGCATACATTTAATTAGGTTAAAAAATGGCTTTATAAAGGTAAAAAATCCCAATGAAAGGTAAAAAATCAATTTAAACTTACTGGAAATTATAATTTCTGTTACTGCTGCGAACTAACCACCACACAAAATATGAAGAATATCAAAAACTTTAGTCAGCTGCCCATAGCAGCCCAAAACCTGCCAAGGTACCTACACCATAAACACACAGCAAAATATCATCTAATTATCATTTTTGAGAAAATCCCAGGAAATATCGAGATATCATTTCTTTGTCAATATCGCACACCCCTATGCATGACGCACTGACAAACGTGAAAGCGCGGAGGATAGAGCAAAACAAAACACTGGTCACGAATTAGTAGTCTAAAACGAGAATTTTTAAAGAGAAATATAAGAGGATTTCGATATAAGAGAAGAGGAGCTGGAGTTTGTTGCCCAGCCCTATTTGTTTGAACACGAGAGGTGTCAAAGCTTACGTTACTCCTACATCCTACATCATACATTGCGTCAGAAGTTACTCCTTTGGTGCAAGTCTACTTGCGTAGGCCGTCTGCCGGATGTTAGTTATTTTAGTTTATAAAGTTTTAAATATGGATATTTTTCTTACAAAAACCCATTGCTTCACATCAGAAGCCCTTTAGTAACCCCCTGGAGTCGTACGGATTACTTTTATGATGGATGGATGCACTTTTTGGGGCCTCAAAATCGTGAGCGCCATTCACTACCATTATAAAGCTTGAAAGAGCAAGGATATTTTTTTTAATATAACTCTGATTGTGTTCGTCTGAAAGAAGATAGTCATGTACACCTATGATGGCTTCAGGGATAATTTTCATTTTTGGGTGAACTAACCCTTTAACTATACAACAATTAATATTACTCAGCATTTATTTGTATAATTACACTGTAAAAGGCACATTAAAAAGAATAATGTGTAACTGTTTATTTTGTACAATTTTGTAACTTTTTTTTTTTTTTTTGCTTATTTTAAAGGGTTAGTTCACCCAAAAATAAAAACATTCTGTCATCATTTACTCACCCTCATGTCATTCCAAACTCGCAAGTCTTTCGTTCATCTTCGGAACACAAATGAAGATATATTTAATGAAATCAGAGAGATTTCTGTCCCTCCATTGATAGTCTACGCAACTACCACTTTGATGCTTCAAAAAGTTCATAAAGAGATCGTAAAACTAATCCATATGAATCAAATGACATCTAGCGAGACACTCAACGGCTACAGAATACCGATAATGCACTGAGGGTCGCGCCAAATTAATCCCTGCTTCTCGCCAGAAGATGGTGCCTGCTGCTGAATCATCCATCCATTTTCCAAACCGTTGGTCCAATGTGGCTATATATAAATTCCTTTTTAATTGATTATTAAATCGTTTAATTAAGGTTTATACATTCTAATTTCCATCACAGAGTTCCAAATAAATCTTTTCATCTTACTACTGAAACAGCATATTTAAACAGCAAGCACAAACAACGCAAAAGCAGCAGCTCTTCCAGAGGAAGTATTAGAGGAGCAGTGGTCTATATTAGTGGAGTAATATAGGGAATGGTGAATGAGGTTATAGAGGGCAATTTCAAACAGAGCCTCTGTTTTTCAATGGCTCTGGGTAAACGGAAGCTCAATCATGCTTGCTGGATGTGTGAGGACCAATGAGGTTCATTCTTGTGTGTTATGGAGGACATGAGGGTGAGTAAATGATGACAAAATTTTCATTTTTGGGTGAACTTAACCCTTTAAGGTTGAGAGGTCATCTGATTGTTCTGATGTTAACAGAACTACACTGATATTTTTTAAAGATTATTATAGAACTCTTATGCAGCTCTTGGCCATAAAGCATAGCTACAACTGTCAAACAGAACAAAAACACCATAAATGACTTGTGTACTATAATCTACTAATATACTATAATCTTCTGAAGCCATAAACTAACTATGTGTGCAGAAAAGGCTGAAATTTGGGTCGTTTTTCATGGAAAATCTTACCCTACATTTTAAATTGGCCAGGGCTCATTGAGCCCAGAGGTGGAGCTGTACCACAGGACGCAATGAACCGGAGTCAGAGCTGCACCACAGGACCCACTGAACACAGAGGCAGGAATACACAATGGGACCTACAGAGCCCAGAGGCGGAACAGCACTACCCATAATCCCCAGAAACAGACTCACACCATGAGGCCCACTGAGCCAAAATGTGGTATGTAGCATGGGAACCACTAAGCCCTGAGGTGGAGCTGCCCCATGGGGCTCATTAAACCTGGAGGTGGAGCTGCACCCAAATCCCAGTGTGTCTGTACAATCCTAACTATCTTCTTTAACAAATCATGCTCCATAAGGCTCTGCAGAAGTCCTTCCGAAAAATTCCTGCAGTTTCATGGGATTTAATACAGAGTCTGTCCATTTTCACTACTCTGACTTGATAGAGGACGTTTTCACCATGTATATTCAAAATGCTGTATATAACTGATCATGATGGTATCTGCAGAAAACAGGCATTATTATGTGATACCTAGCTATATAAGCCTGGAATATAAAATATTTTTTAATTATTATTATTCTTTAGAATTGGGAGAACTGAAAAATTACATAAGGAACACATGTTTATATTTGATGAAATTGATGGGAGCTGCCAGAGGCAGATATCGGATATGGGTGACTTTTAAAAGAAGATGTAAACAGGTCCGTCGTCAAAAAATTGGATACAGTCAAAAAACTGGAATTGGTCAAGATGCAGTGTAAATGTGGCTTTTGTTTACCAACATCACCAGTATGTGGTGTTTCAATTGCTTCGAAACAATACAAATGTCAGGAGAGCTAATCTTTTCTCTATATTTAAAGGGTTAGTTCACCCAAAAAATGAAATTTCTGTCATTAATTACTCACCCTCATGTCGTTCCATACCCATAAGACCTTCGTTCATCTTCGGAACACAAATTAAGATTTTTTTTGATAAAATCCGATGGCACGGTAAGGCCTGCATCACCAGCAATAACACTCCCTTTTTCAATGCCCAAAAGCTACTAAAAACATATTTAAAACAGTTCATGTGACTACAGTGGTTCAACCTTAATATTATAAAACGACTACAATACTTTTTGTGCGCCAAAAATAACAAAATAGTGAATTTATTTAAAAGCATCTAGTGATGGGCGATTTCAAAACACTGCTTCATGAAGCTTCGAAGCTTAAGGACTCATTTGTTTCGAATCAGTGGTTCGGAGCGCGTATCAAAGAGTCACGTGAACTATTGAAGTTTCAAAACACTTATGACATAACAAAGCCTCGTTTACTGAAATCATGGGATTTTGGCGCTCTGTAGTAGAGGAAAAAGAACTGCACACTCACTGAAGCATAGGCTGAATATTTATTCATCAACGTTTCGGCTAGTAGCCTTTGTCAAGGTAGGCCAGCACAAGGGAATTCAGAGCGGTATTTTGGCGCTCTGAATCACTGATTCGAAACAAATGATTCGTAAAGCTTCGTAAAGCTAAATGACAGCTATCAATTCGCAAGACATTGTATACAATGTATGGACAGAAAAGATAGCATCAATTTTACCGTATCAATTCGAGCCCGAATCCTATTACAATACAGATAGAGCTCCATACTACTGTAATAATAAAACGCAGAGGAAAAAACTGTTTGTTTTGTATGTTGTAAACTCCCACATTAGCCGAGCACAAACGTGAATAGCTGATAATGCATTAGACTTTGTAAACCAAAGTCGTGCTCCATCCTTGATCATTACTCCAAGTAATAAGACAGACAAGCTGCATTAATCGACACATTTTTAGACAACATAGGACCCACATCTGAATAGCAGAACTACAGAAATGTGAGTTAGCCGGTTAGCAGGAGACATACAGACTGTACGCTACACAACATAACATACAAAACTACGAATTTTCAACGATCGCTAGAAAATATAAACATCAGTTATTAACCATACTTACAGGTTGAGATTCAGAGGAGCAAGCTGGTCCAAATAAACTGGGCATTGATCCATATTTTAAGACCAAGCGTTTTGTGAATCCTGTGTTGAACTCCCCGAGGTTTGAGAAGCAGTCGTCAGTAAAATGACGGGAACACAACAAAAGATTGTACTGCTGTGGTATTGTTGAAAAAATGAATTTTCCCTGGCATCTGCGCGCGCAATAATTGGGCGGGAAATATGCTAATGTTTCGTTGTGACGTCACAACGAAACGGCTTGGGATTCGTTTTACAAACGACTCATTTAATTGATTCAGAGTCGACTCTTACTTTAGATATACGGTGCACTTTCAGATTTAAAAATTTGCAGGATGTTTTCATTCGCTTAGAGCTATACACTACATGAAGGGTAATTTTCAAAAATCCATAATAGGGGCACTTTAAGCTTTTGTATTTATGTGATGCTTTTGTATTTAACTCTATGTGCTGGGCCATATGTCCCCTTATTACTGTTTTTTTTTTTTTTGTAAATGTTAATTAATGTTTAAAAAAACAAATCAATTAATTTACTTATTTTAGCCTATAGCCTACTTTTATTAGGGATGCACCTGATACTGGAATCGGTATCGTCGCCGATACTGAGTTCTTTCAGTCATCTTTTACAGTTCCTCCTTAACCAAAACAATGAGCTCGTGCTGCGTTCATACCATGTCATAACCACGAAAAAACGAGATGGCCACCCGTGACGTTCTACCCAGAGCTGTTCAAGTCCTCAGATTTATGCATTTCTATGTAAACAGTATCGTCGCCGATACTGAATTGTGAGAGAACTGGACGTGAGCTAAGATCAGGAGACTCAAAAAGTGAAACAGCTCTAGACAGGACCATTCAATTACAACTGAAAAAACTTGTGTATGTTGGGCAGTAAAAATCCTCCAGTCCCAGTGTTTGTTTATGGTAACCTATACAGAGCATTTGTTTTCAGCCAGGAATGAACGATGTTTATATAAAAAAAAAAAAAAAAAAAAAAAAAGCCTAGGGAGCTAGGGAGCAGCTCCTGATGAATTAATACAAACCCATACAGCAGAAATCAATCCTGCTTGTGAGTTGTATTTATGTCTAAGGGAGAACGAGTAGCCTGAGAGTTTATGTAGGTGTGCGTGCGTGCGTGTGTGTCAAACAGGGAGAGGTTATGTTGTGTCTGTGATTTTTTTTTAAATTTGATGTTTGATATATTGTGAATGAGTTTGTGTGATGCTGTTGTTCTAAATCTATTAATTATGTTTTAGAGAAACAAAATGTCACTATGTGATCATGGAGGTGAGATTACAGCTCTCCCAGGACATAACACACACCATCTGACTGCAAAAAGCATATATGCTCAGCAGACAATTGTCACTGAGATGGATTTCTCCAGATATTGCTTCGCACACAACATTTTTCCTCTCTCTTTTTGTTTTAATTTCTTAGTTCTTGTCTAGTATTCACTTTAAATCACTGCTCATACCCTGAACAATCCACCATGATACACTTCTAGACACAGACATTATGAGCTCCCTTAGGCTTTCTCCAAATGTTAAACCCATTAAAATAGAGGACTAAGAGTGAAAGTCATTTATGTTATACCTTTCTAATTTACACTGAAATCAGGCTTCAGTACTAATCACTGGAGTGCAGCTAATCCCTTAATTGTGATCATGTGGTTTTCATTATGCTGGCCACTAGAGGGCATGTTGAGATCATAATTTTTACAGTCTCCACCCACTGCTGGTTCAGACCTCAAGGATGCAGCTGGTAAATGTCATACTGATAAAATGTAATTAAATTAACTGCTACTGATTTTTTTCCCCTCTCAGATGAAAGCATAATATTCAGCTACCAAGTTTCTCCTGAGCTCTGAATTTCCAAAGATACTTGGAATTTTCTGTAAAAATGTAATGAAACTGCAGGACTGCAAAGATCAGAGTTTGTTGTTGCATGAACCATGGTAATTGGTTATATGGGGGGAAAAGCAGTGTAAAGTGTGAACATTTATCAAAAGTTGTGTTGCCTGAGAAGGATAGGCCTAGGTAAAAGAAAATGATAGAATTATGTTTTTTGGCCTGAAATAATGAAACTTTTAGAGGGGTCCATCCTCCTTTGGCTGCTCTGTGTGTCTATCACATCTGACTGTGCTCAGTATCTACCCTGAGAATCTCATCTTTAGCTGTCTGCAGTGAAGTAAAACGCTAACCCCCGCAGTCTCCACTGAGACTGAACACACACAGACACACATATACCTGGACACCTTCCCTTAAACCTACCCATAACAGAAAACTTTCTGCATTTTTACATTTTCAAAAAACATAATTTAGTATGATTTATAAGCTGTTTTTCTCATGGGGACCAAAAAATGTCCCCACAAGTTCAAATATTTCTGGTATTTCCATCCTTGTAGGGACATTTTTTTCCCCCTACAACATTGGGAATACCTGAACCACAAACACACACAATCATACACTCTAAAATATGATGTTTTATTAACAAATTTCGGGAGGAACACATTCAAATGATCTAACTAATCATCACATCACTCCAACCAGCAGTTGGCAATTAGCAATCAACATATCTACCCAATCAGCATGAGTGGAAACATATATATATATATATGCAGTCAACTCACCTATGTTTTTTGACAGTTTTCAGCATCCCTCCACCACCCCGTCTCCTCACCCTCACCTGGTTACCTTCCTAAACCAGAAGTACAGGGGTTCAGGCCAAATACCGAGCTCGGAGCCCTCTCCTTGGACAGCACACCAAATACGCATACTATTACTATCTGATACGCATACTATTAACTATCTGATTATTTGTAAGTGTGAACTCATGAAATGCTGGGCTGTTTCAACCTATGTTTTGGTCAAATATGGACAAACCCGTTGGTTTAAATTTTAAATTAGATTTATAAACCCAGTGGTTGAGTTTGTCCATATTTGACCCAAACATGGGTCGAAACAACCCAGCATTTTGTATAGAATGAGTGTAGAAAGATTTCTGAAGGATCATTTGGCACTGAAGACTGGAGTAATAGCTGCTGAAAATTCAGCTTTGCAATCACAGAAATAATCATATTTTAAAATATATTAAAATAGAATTATATTAGGCCAATATATTTCACAATCTTATGGTTTTACTGTATAGTTTATTTAATGCAGTCTTGGTGAACATTCTTTTAAAAAAGCATAAAAATAAAAATCTCTCATTTGATATTTATAATAATTGAAACATAAAAAATCAAATGCTCAGAACTAAAGCAATATACTGATATATAGACCTACCACATCTTTCCCTCAAACTCAAAGAATCCTTTCTCACCCTGTCAACACTCACACCATCAACATGTTTATGTCTGCACTAACACCTACAACCCCCATCAATAACACACAGACATCACTCTCAGCGTGAACTTGAGGACTTCCTTTAAACTTTACAAAAACACTTGATATTCAGAGAGTTAGTCATTCTCATCCATCTCTATGCCTTCTCACACACACACGTAAAGCCTATACTTTGATTATTCATGTCACACGCTGTTATAAATTTGCTTCAATACACAGAGACTGGACCCTTTAAAGACTTAAATTACTAGCTGGTTTTTAATTAAAAGCTAACAGGGCAAATATAATAAGACACACTCTGACTGGAGGAGCTGCGGGACAGCAGGAGCGAGTGTGTATTAATCTGACTCACTGCAACGTTCAAGATTGAAAAGTTCTCACAGTCTCCCTGCTGTCTTCACGTTGGCAGCTCTCCCGAGCCCATGAGGAGAGACGGGCTGGACCGATCCCTGCTCTGCAGCACATGATGCAGAGCTCAGTGGAGTGTTTGAGCGTGAGATTGTCTTGAGGAGCCATGTGTCAAATTTACTAGACGTATCAGGGACAGAAAATGAAACGCCGGACCACAGAAGCTGCTGCAGTCTGTTTAAAATGCATTGTCTTCCTTGCGGTTTGTAATTTGCTGCAGGATCTTTGCAAGACACTGCTGAAACTGATTAAAATTATCACACATTAACCTTTACCCACAAGCACACAGGCACACCTGTAGCACCCTCCTACAGAGAGATTATCCTGTTGGGCCTATGTTGCATGTCCCACTGTTAATGCTTGGAAAAATTTTTGATACAGGTACATGTATTGTTTACTAGCACAGGAAGGGTAGGTAACACTTTATCTCACAGTGTCCTTGTTACACGTTACATGTAGTTACTGTAGTAATAAATTATAATAATAAACTATAAATTATGCATAATTACATGCAAATGACCCTAAACCTTAATCTAATCTTAAAGGGTTAGTTAACCCAAAAATAAAAATTTTGTCATTAATTACTCACCCTCATGTCGTTCCAAACCCGTAAGACCTTCGTTCATCTTCAGAACACAAATTAAGATATTTTTCATAAAATCCGATGGCTCAGTGAGGCATTGCCAGCAAGACAATTAACACTTTCAATGCCCAGAAAGCTACTAAAGACATATTTAAAACAGTTCATGTGACTACAGTGGTTCAACCTTAATGTTATGAAGCGACGAGAATACTTTTTGTGTGCCAAAAAAAAAAAAAAAACGACTTTATTCAACAATATCTAGCAATGGGCGATTTCAAAACACTGCTTCATGAAGCTTTGAATCTTTTATTTCGAATCAGTGGTTCGGAGCGCGTATCAAACTGCCAAAGTCACGCCCCCCAGTGGTGAACCATTGCAATTTCGAAACACTTATGATGTAACGAAGCCTCGATTACTGAAATCACGTGACTTTGGCAGTTTGATACTTGCTCCGAACCACTAATTCGAAACAAAAGATTCAAAGCTCATGAAGCGGTGTTTTGAAATCGCCCATTGCTAGATATTGTTGAATAAAGTCGTTATTTTGTTTTTTGGCACACAAAAATTATTTCCCGTCGCTAACATTAAGGTTACCATAACATTAAGGTTGAACCACTGTAGTCACATGAACTGTTTTAAATACCTCTTTAGTAGCTTTCTGGGCACTGAAAGTGTTAATTATCTTGCTGGCAATGCTTCACTGAGCCATCGGATTTCATCAAAAATATATTAATTTGTGTTCGAAACGAAATATCATATCACTTGTTCATAACACTGTACAAAGTGGTAATACTCATTGTTTGTGGTTCTGTAATTAAACACTGAGGTTCTGGTTGGATGTTTGTGTAGAACTGAATAAAATACTGGGTGTTTCTTGGGTTCCAGATCCAGCATCTTACCTACTGGGAATGCTTTCTCAGGTCTTGATAAGTACAAGATTAGGCTTTTCAATCTCCTTATTTCCTGTGCCAGAAAATCTCAGATAGAGCCCCCTCTATTAAGATGTGGCAACCAGGTGTCCTGGTTGATTTTGGTGTCCTGGTATTATTTAATGTCTGTACATTAGTATCCCTTTTTCCCAACTTATGTATATATAAACATATACATTGAAATCTAATATGTACATTTTTTTTCACCTTTATGTGAGCTGAAATGTACTTTTTCCTCCTTTTTTGTTTGTTGTTATATTGTCATATTGTCGTTTTCTTTGTGTTTGTATAAAAGAAAAAGTGAAAATCAATAAAACATATTTAATAGAAAAAAAAAAGCACTGTACAAACACAACTTTTATCACTAATAATGTCCAACATGTGCATCAAATAAGATTTTGTTTTCATTTTTTTTTTCTGGGGAAAAAATCCCACCATTGTGTCATTTCCATCACATCTAATACTGTAGAAATGGCATTTTAAACTTTTTTATTTGAAAAAAAAAAAAAAAAAGGCTGACACTTGTCTTTCTAAGGCTAACTGTTATTTCATCTGTCATACACAAATTAATAACATTTTCATTACTTGACAAAATTACAGCTTGACTGGACAAAATATTGCCCACAAATGATATTTACCTTGATTTCTCTTTGTTTTCTAAACACATCACATGATATATTTCATCAAAAGCACTCTTCCCTGACACTGTCATCTCATTGGTAATCATGTAGGCTACACTAACAGTGAAATATTTTGATATATAGGCTAAAATAAGTATTTTTAAAAAGCTATAAACAACTTGCACAAAATAAATGCTAAATATATATTTTTATTTCACTGTTTGGATTAAAATTGTTTTAAACATGATGAATTAATAGATTTATAATGTATTAGGATTTCAAGCCTAGGTCTGGGATAAGAATAAAATATAATATAAATAGGCATTTTAAATAAAGCTGACTCTTTCAGTTACTGACAATTTATCATAATTTGAACACATTTTCTCAAATAAAACAATTTGTCAGTGAAGCATTCGCAGCAGGCCTGTATGCCTAATTTCTCTCATTATACCACCAAACTCCAACATATGACCTTTTGACCCAAACTTGCATTTCTGATTACAGAACTGTCGTTTAGTAATCATAGATGATTAATAATCATCTAATTAAGAGGTCTTAAAGCCAACCTTCATTTGCATCTCTTCCTTGTCCTATTTACAATATATTAAACAATTAAGATGTTATTGTATTATTGCTACACCAATTATATTATGGAAAGACAAAAATTTCAAATGTAGTGTGTAAACAAATGATGCACCAAACCACTTATCCTCTGTAGGCTCGTTGTTTATATATATATTTAACAAAAAAACATCCTAATCAATTCAAATGTCAGCAGCGGCTGAGCCCTTCATTGGTTCATTTCTGACGGTCTGGTGTGATGCCTGACTAGCGTGAGGGGCGATTAACTGCACCTGTGCCAGCACAATGTCACACTGGGGTCTGTGCAGGTGTGAAATAAAGCTCATGTTCTGTTCACTGATCCAGAATCTGATCATTAATCATAGACCATATAAGACTGCTGAAAAACTGGCCCAGCCATACAAGTACACCTGTCTTCCCACAGGTGCACATCATCACTCCTCAGAGATTCTCTAAGAGGTTCTGTCCACATGGCACTTCCAGTGATTTGCTTGATCAATCTTGCCCACAAAACTCAACATGACTCAAGCACGCACAAACAATATTGCAAACATGTCACAAACACCGTAGCTCTGAAATTATAGCGCAGTGGGAATTTATGGACAGTTACATACAATCAATATGTTTGAAAAACTGAAGTCCCACAAACAATGCACATGTATGGTTGATAAAAAGATGATTTTGGCAGCTGACATAATGGCATTCAGTTGGTTGTAGTTTAATAAAGAATAGCATGTTTTACAATTCAAACACTTAAACAAATTAAATGCTGTAATTAAAAATAGTGAAACAAAATAAGAAATAAAAAAACAATACCTCAGCCCCTATTCCCTTCAGACATACACAACTGAACAAATATACACATACTTTCCAGCAGCTACATGCAGACAACACATTCATTTGCTCTCTCTCTCTCATTTACACCATCTTCATTTGAACTGGTTGTCGATGAGAGTTCCCTTCATCTTGGCTTTCTTAGCCTCGAGTTCCGCCTGTGTGGAGAGAAACAGCACTCAGATCAGTCATGAGAACACATGCACCCATTTATGACACATGAATTTTTCTTTGTGGTTTTATAGATGGTAAATGTCTGGTAGCATTACCATTCGCATATTATACATAGAGTATTGTAAGCAACTATCATTCTTTTCTTTTCTTTTTTTTTTTTTTTTAAGAATCTCATTCATACACAGATCACATAAGCAGAGCTTGTGTGAGCTCAGGTGTTTTCTTGGTGTGTGCATTTGCAAAACTCAACATCTCCCACAGTCATACTCTTGCCTACATCTGCAAAATTGTCTCTGCTCCTCTCAGCTGTAGTTTTAGTATCATGTCTAGAAATTCTCAGAGTGCAGTTCTACAGCTCAAGTGGACTTGATTTATGAGTTTTTTTGTGTCTGCGCAGCAGTGTTTCAAACTGAATGGGAACAGGGAAGTCCCTGCTGACACCCTGCAGCCCATATACATGTACATTTTTTTTTTTTTTTTTTTTTAAAGAACTTATGCTCACCAAAGCTGCATTTATTTGATCAAAATTCAGTAAAACAGTAATATTGTAAAATATTATTACAATTTAAAATAATTTTCTATTTGAATATTTTAAAAGGCAATTTATTCCTGTGATGTCATTACTCCAGTCTTCAGTGTCACATGATCCTTCAGAAATCATTCTAATATGCTGATTTGCTGCTCAAGAAACATTTCTAATAATTATCAATGTTAAAAATGGTTGTGTAATTAAATGTTTAATTTTTTTAAAAATGTGTTTGATTACATGTGTATATATATATATATATATATATACAGTCAAACCAAAATGTATTCAGACACCCTGAACTTTTTATTCATTAATACAGTTTATTCACTATAGTTTAAAAAAAATAGTAATAAAATATGACAAGATCTCAGACTTAAACTGTGTCAGAAAAAAAATAATCTTAATTATGTCAGATAACACAAAAGCAAAACATGGTCAGGTCAAAGTGTCTGAATAATTTTTGGTTCCAAATTTTTATCAGTTTTACTGGTAGTCCACTGTATGAAGAATGTTTGAGTATAATACAGTGCTCAGCGTAAATGAGTACACCCCCTTTGAAAAGTAACATTTTAAACAATATCTCAATGAACACAAAAACAATTTCCAAAATGTTGACAAGACTAAGATTAATATAACATCTGTTTAACTTATAACATGAAAGTAAGGTTAATAATATAACTTAGATTACACATTTTTCAGTTTTACTCAAATAAGGGTGATGCAAAAATGAGTACACCCCACAACAAAAACTACTACATCTAGTACTTTGTATGACCTCCATGATTTTTAATGACAGCACCAAGTCTTCTAGGCATGGAATGAACAAGTTGGCGACATTTTGCAACATCTATCTTTTTCCATTCTTTAAGAATGACCTCTTTTAGAGACTGGATACTGGATGGAGAGTGATGCTAAACTTGTCTCTTCAGAATTCCCCATAGGTGTTTGATTGGGTTCAGATCAGGAGCCACTGAATCACTTTCACCCTGTTCTTCTTCAGAAATCCAACAGCGGCCTTAGATGTGTGTTTAGGGTCATTGTCATGTTGGAAAAGTGCACGACGACCAAGGGCATGGAGTGATGGTAGCATCTTCTCTTTCAGTATAGAGCAGTACATCTGTGAATTCATGATGCCATCAATGAAATGCAGCTCCCCGACACCAGCAGCACTCATGCAGCCCCACATAAGGACACTGCCACCACCATGTTTCACTGTAGGCACCATGCCTTTTTCTTTATATTCCTCACCTTTGCGACGCCATACAGTTTTGAAGCCATCAGTTCCAAAAACATTTATATTGGTCTCATCACTCCAGAGTATAGAGTCCCAGTAGTCTTCATCTTTGTCAGCATGGGCCCTGGCAAAATCTAGGCGGCTTTTTTGTGCCTGGGCTTTAGGAAAGGCTTCTTTCGTGGACGGCATCCATGCATGCCATTCCTCTGCAGTGTACGCCGTATTGTGTCACGGGAAATAGTCACCCCAGTTTGGCTTTCTACTTCTTTAGATAACTGCAGTGAACTTGCATGCCGATTTTCTTCAACCCTTCTCATCAGAAGACGCTCCTGTCCAGGTGTTAACTTCTGTGGACGACCTGGACGTCTCTGTGAGATGGTTGCACTTCCATCTTTTTTTTAAAATTTTTTGTACCACTTTTGCTACAGTATACTGACTGATAAATAAAGCTTTGCTGATCTTCTTGTAGCCTTCACCTTTCTGGTGTAAAGAAATTATTTTCTTTCTCAGGTCTTGTGACATTTCTCTTCCATGTGGTGCCACTGCTGACAGCATGAAATGGGAAGGGGTTTTAACACCCTTTTATAGTCAACTGTCTGCTGGATACCTGTGTAATGAATAATAAGACTCAACTGTGGTTGAATTCTTGTTAAATTAGACATTTGTAGTCTAAAATTTAGCTTTGTTCCAGAGACTTTCAGTGGGGTGTACTCATTTTTGTATCACCCTAATTTGAGTAAAACTGGAAATTTTGTTCTCTAAGTTATATTATTAACCTTACTTTCATGTTATAAGTTAAACAGATGTTATATAAAACTTAGTCTTGTCAACAGTTTGGAAATTGTTTTTGTGTTCATTGAGATATTGTTTAAAATGTTACTTTTCAAAGGGAGTGTACTCATTTATGCTGAGCACTGTACGTCACAGTTTACTTTATTTTACTATCCTCACTTACATAAATGAACTATAGTGACCTGCACCCTCTAGTAAAAATATATCAAAAATATATATAAATATGTGTGTGTAATATCAGGTGAAAAAGAGCCTCAATCTTTGCTTATGACCTGGCTTCAGATTGGTCTAATGTAGCGGTTCCCAAACTTTTTCTGCCGGCCCCCCTTTTGTAGAGAAAATATTTAAACCCCTCCACCAACATGCACCCACATAAAAACACTCTCAGACATGACATCACTTGCAAAATCCTATAGGATTTTTTTGAAACATTGTAATTAATACAGTACTACAACTAATCAACTTCAATGAGCTTCTCTTTGTCTCTAAAGCCCCTTTCACAAAAAGATTCCGGAAAATGCATGGATATTTGTCCCGGGATTGTTTGATTTTGGTTCATTCACACTGCCAGTGATTTTCTGGAATCTGTGCGTGCATTCACACACATCCTGTAAAGATCCTGTAAAGACACGTGACATCGGGATGTGAAGTGTAATGTCTCCACAGCATCTTAAGTTTGCTAATTATCTGCGATTTCTCTCTTGAGTAACCACGCTTGTGCTTTTTTTTTCTGATTCGGAAACTAATATTTTGAGGCACGCAACACACTGTGGGCTCTCTTCATTACTCACCATTGTACTAGTGAATCCAAGGTATAGATATGCCTCATCATATATTCTTGTCTTTAAAACACTGTGTCTACACTAGACACAGTTTGGTGAGGCTGTCCACACTGGACACGTCAAAGTGAAAGTTACAAATCCATTTGTCCTTTGTGTCAGAACTTGTGGGAGCGCTTGGAGTATGTCAGAAATAGAACGAGGCATCAGTTTACTGTGGGAAATTTGTCAAGTCACATCAGATCCATTGTAGACAGCATCATTGATTATAATGGGTTCGATTTGCTTTTGTCACGTCCCCCTGTTGCATCTGGTGTAGACACTTGAGTTTGAAGTAGATTCATTGTCTGCTTTACGGTTACCTGGCACTGGCAGTCCTTTCACAAACATGTCCATGCTTAGTGCAGAACCATGGATCATTCACTTATATTTTTACACAGCTCCCAGCAATACTCAATTCTGATTCTTCAATCGCACTATTCAGCCGTCTGTAACTGATAACAGATCGCTCAAGCGGGTACTGCTAGTTGTACAGAGATAATAAAATGTCAAATCAATGTTTTGTGTTCAACTATTTACTTATGTGGCAAGCAGCTAGTGGCAAGTGGGATCTTGTCTCAGAGGTTTCATTGGCATAACAATCTGCTGACTCTACTACACTATCCCATAGCCTTGCAGAGTTCCTCCTTTTTATAACTCTGTTCCCCCACAGTTTGAGAACCACTGGTCTAATGTGTGTGTGTTTCCAGTGTGACTTGTATGCTTATCTCCACACTCTTTAAGATAATTAAATACAAGCCTTCAGCTGCTTAACCAACACACTTTAAAGAGCTGCCAAGGTAAATAAGATTAAGATAGTGTGTGTGTGTGTGTGTGTGAGGGGGTCTCTGTCATCTTTAACATTAAATTCATTAGCTGTGCAGACTTTATTAAAGTTTCAATCTGCCTCAAGCATGAATGCACATCGCCTCTTCTTTCATCTCCCTGTGTGTGTGCTTACCAGTTCCTGAAGTCGTCTCTTGCTCATTCCTTTCCTCTCCAGCTGTTTCTCAATCACTTTGGCATTCTGGGCATAAGAGTCCGCCACCTCCCGCTGTAGGATAAACCAATCACAATCAATCACAGCTCTTTAACAAAGAGATATGATGTAAAGGATGAGTCAGGCCTGATGGGCAGCTGATGAACTTAAACTTACCGCTTCAATCTCTTCCTCTTCTTCATCAATCGTCGAAACAGTAACTGAGCTGAACTTGCCCATGTCTTTGGTGCGCTTTGTCATCATAACCTTCAAGACACACACATGCATATGACACAAACTGACCTTATATCCTGTAATTCTCTTACATCTTTTCAAATAAAAATGTAGTGTCTTACCCTGACTTTCTTTGGTGCCTCTTGTTTCTGGCTGTATACGCTTGTGTTGCCAAATCCCTGGCCGAACTTCACCAGCGCTCCATCCACAATAAACGTCGCTGGAGTGCTCTTCATCTGATGCTGATAAAACAAGAGAAGACCACACCTACACACACACACAAAAACAGTTGAAACATGGTTATTAAGATCAAAAAACAACCGCTGCAGATTTCCCAAACCTGGTGTTGACGTATGAGAATACATCAAGTGTTGACTCTTACGCACGTTTCATACTGGATGCGCAAGCAGGAGGCAGCGCAGAAGGTGTGCTTATGAAGAGCGGGAGCAGCGTGCGCCCGTTGTGCTTTCACACTAACAGCTTTTGTCGTGCGCAGCTGAACTGCTGCTTGTGTACTGCAAATACAGGACGAGTATCATCCATTCTATCATCCAGTCTGACTGTCACGTGTGAAAATTTTTGCAGGGCAAGTAAAAATCTGAACCAGAATGAACCTTAGCATTGAGACCTGTAAATATAGAGAGTCCCTTTCAAGACCTGCCTCTTTTGTTATAAAATAAATTTTGTTACAGGGAAAAAATAAAATAATGTTGAAACTCTGGGCCCACCAGGAACATCTCAAAGCTGGAGCTGGGCCTGATCATGACTTATCAAAACTGTGCAATGGCAAAAAAAAAAATGGGTTGAGAAACACTGATGTAGTGTTTATAAGCATATCGCTGCTTTGTATATGTAACTGCTATAATTCTGCCATTTCACATGCGCCACCTACTGGCAAAGAGTGAATTTAAATATTCACCTTTATTTGACCCATTTTTACGCAGCATACATACAGTGCTGTAAATTTTATTGACAATATAAATTTGTACATAAATAATTGGCAGGAAGCTAAAAAAAATGTTTTATCTGGGGTGGGGGGGTTTGGTTACCTTAATGCGCCCCTGCAAAAAAAGACTCGGCGGTGAAATGATCGCGGTACTACCGCTTCTGCTCTGCTCCTGCCATGTGCTGCCGCGGTGTGCAGTGTGAATGCTCTAATAATCTGTTAACAGTATGATAAGTTTCAGTATGAAACTTGTGCAGCATTCCAGACAGCTCGGAATTTGGATTTTTCCCACCTCATTCTTGGAAATAATGTCTGGAACGCCACTCAAAGTCGGACATTCAATCGGGATACACCGACCAACCCCGACCTCAGTGAGACGTGTCATTTGACGTCACTTCCAAGATGTCGAGAGGCTGCTCACTGCAGAGCAAATGGGTGGAGCTTACATGTAGCTCCTCCTCACTAGATGTCCAGTAAGGAGGAGAGAATGTAATTTGGGCCTAATGGGTGGAGCTAGGATATACAACCACACCCTAACACTACCTTAACTCTATCCCTCCACCCCATTAGACATCCATTTGACTCTGCAGTGAGTACCACTTGAAGATGTTAGCAAGTCCTGCTTCCAATGACATTAGACATCGTTTTTGCTTTTCATCAGCTGTTTTCACAGCAATTTTATGTTGTTTTTATTCTGTTTTTGCCATAATTGACACAAAAACACGGTATGCGCTTGTTGTGTCGTTGTGACATCAACATGTGAACGTGACTTCTGATTGTCTGGAACTCACTGAGGTCTGAAGTGGGACATTTAATTTGGGATTTTCCATATCCAACCTTGTCTGGAACGCAGCTTTAGTGTTGATGGTTGAGAATAGTTGGATCAGCTGACTCAGAGAGGAATAAAACTTGCTAAAAATGCTGAGATGACACATAATTAACACATTTTACAAGCAAACCCCCGTTGGTGCAATTATTCTCTAAGCCTCGATGTCATTCTCTTGGGCCACAGCATGGCAGAGTCATCATGGTGACATGAAGCTCAGGACTGACTGTTGTACAAGCTTATTTATGCACAAGAGATATTATGATAAGAAAAAAAAAACATGGTTTTCATGTCCGAGTCATAAATTTCGAGGCTAAATGATATGGACAGGATTTTGAAGCTCTGACACAGTGAACAGGATCTTGTATCATCCTAAAGGTGGTTATTTTGCAATAATGACCATCTGACTGTACATTATCCATAAAACAATGTGAATTAAATTTTATTACACTACCGTTCAAAAGTTTGCGGTCTGTAAGATTTTAATGTTTGTTTAAATGTTTTTGAAAGTTTCTTATGCATTTATTTAATCATAAATACAGTAAAAAACAGAATTATTGTCAAATATTATTAAAATTCAAAATAAATGTTGTATATTAATATAATATTTTTGATATATAATATTTGATGGACTTTAATTCTGTTTCAAAGCTGAATTTGCTGATTTGAATGTGGTGATTTGGTGCTCAAGAAACATTTCTTATTATTATCCATACTGAAAACCGTTGTGCCACTTTATATTTTTGTGGAAACTATGAAACATTTTTTTTTTCCAGGATTCTCTAATAAATAGAAAGTTCGACAGCATTTATTTGAAATAGAAATCTTTTGTAACATTATAAATGTCTTTGCTGTCATCAGTTTTGTTCAATTTAATGCATCTTTGATTAATTAAAGTATTAATTGTTTTCAAAATACAGTTAGTGATCATTACTCAATAAAAAAAAAAAAACATTTGACCGCAATATGGTGCAACTGTCCAATGAAAATCAAGTATTCCAGGGATCTGTGGCATGTAATAATTTTAGATTATAACTGAGTATATTGTTTCTGTAATCAAGTGATGCATAATTGTGTCTTGTATGTGACACACTTCACACTGTGTACACTGTCAATTACTGTGCATTTTGTATGCATGTTGTGTGTGTGCTGTGAGGTATTGTAAAATGGGTATGCAGGCTCACTTACTTTCCACATTTTTTGCGAAACTGTCTTTCGATGCCCTCTGACCTGCACAGGAACATCCAGCTGTTAGTGAATCTTAATCAATCCCTACCTTAATCAATACCTAATAACTTATAGACACAAACACACCTTTTCAAGTACACAGCCTCATCTTCCTCCACGTTGCAGAACTTGTGGGCGTGTTTTGCCGCATCAATCACTCTGGCTTTGTCCCGTGGTCTCATGGGTAATTTCTCTATCTGACAGTCTAAAAAGGAACACAGGAGCTTAATTATCTTTCTCCTTACTTCTTACACAAAGCACACACACTGCAGGACCAACAGACAAAACCTATAGACTTTTGTAAAGCAGAAAAGTGATGCCCTATCGACCAGTATGGTCTCACTGACCTTTTCCCATAGATATCATCTAGAACATTCAGATGTCTGCAATATTAGTCTGTATCGATTGAACACAATGAAATTTATCATAATGTAGTTATAAATATGACTTTTTTAAAAGGATAGTACACCAAAACAAAAAAGTAATTCTGTCATCACTTACTCACCCTCATGACAAACAGTTTTGATGACATCAAAACACTGACACATTTCTCAAAATATCTTCTTTTATGTTTCACAAAAGAAAGGAGGTCATACAAGTTTGGAGATTTTATAATGATTTACCTTCATAACATTTGATTTTGAAAGCATTATAATGAACATAAATACAACAGAGAGCTAGTTTAATCACACATTTCATTTCCAAAAGGAAATCACATGAATAACACCAGACAAATGAAAAGCAGAACAATGGCATGTGAATTATCCTCAGCTTCTGAATACATTTCAAGTAAATGTGTTATTTCTCGTTATCACACTCTTGCTGAGGTGAATAAGCCTACAACTGTGCTGGAGAAGGCAGTAATCACTTGAAGGCCATATGAACCATCAATTCATGACGTAACTACATCTCAAAGGGATTTTTACCTCAGGATATCATGAAGTGAAATGATGAATATAATATATAATAATTAATTAATATGTAATATATAATATAAATATAATACATTTTGAATAAATATATAAAAAAAATAAATCACATTCTGCAGCACATTACCATTATTTAGACCAGATGAAAATTATTATATAAAACAAAATTTACTTTATACAAAGCAATTAAGTAGTAACAGGGAAGAGAAACCTGTGAACAAAGACTACTGAAGTGAAGGCCACAATTATTAAAGTATTGAATTGAGTATTGAAGTCCCAATTACCCCTTGCTGGGGTTTTAAGCTACAATATTTCAGTTACCAGCCAAGATCTTTAACCACTAGGCTACTCAATACATTAATACTTACATTAAAACAAGTGACTATGCGCTAAATGCAAGAGTTTGGACAGATCCAGGAGAGTTCCAGGAACAGGACTCTAGATCAACACCGACACTCCTGTACTGGGATGCCCAAAAAAACTAAGCATCTCATATCACGTCCACAGTCTAAAGTAAAGGATAACACATTCTAAAGTGCCAGACGTATAAAATGACACCTATCCTACAATATTCACAACATAAGTGAGGCTGAGCGGAACAAAGCCCTGCTGTGTGAAATATCAGTCTGCCTGCTCTAAAAGCGTTTCCCTGTTCACACACTCAACTGAGTGTGAGGAGAACACAGTTAGAGGACAAATCCGAATATTGGTAAGGTTTTGATTCATCCCAACGATTCGAATCGTTTGAATAAGTTCCAGAAAGATTCGGTCACTGATTCTTTCAGTGAACTTTTCAGCATATTACATCGTTACGCCAGTAAGTGGCGACATGTGACTGCCTTTATGTCCTTGAATCGTTTACTGAACCGATTCACTAAAACATGGAGTCATTCAGATTCGAAATAAATCTTATGATTATTTATTAAAATCTTTATGTTTGAGTATGCTATGATACTACAGAAAGATTGTTTAAGCACCATAAGCATTTCCCCACAAATTAAGGCAAAAAAAAATCTATTATCAATTTTTTTTTTCAATTGTATCAAGCTAAAGAAAAAAATGACAACAATAACGCCTTTATGTCATTTTAATTTTGTATATTCATTAGTCATTTTTACCAGTGTTGGGGTAACGCATTACAAATAACACAAGTTACGTAATCAGATTACTTTTTCAAGTAACTAGTAAAGTAAAGCATTACTTTAACATTTACAGCAAAATATCTGAGTTACTTTTTCAAACAAGCAACACAAGTTACTTTGTTTTCTCATTTATTGACTGACACCTCTCCTGTCCCCATGTTGAGAGAAATCAGAAGTGCAGAGATGTTCTGTACACTGCGTGAACATGATGGTTATTCTAGACTAGTTCTAGACTAAGTGTGAGCATACATTTAATCATTTACTCCTGCGTCCTATTCTTCTGTATTCCAGAATAGCAGCACTTAGGCCCTGTCCCAAATGGCACCCTAAACACTCATGGCCTTCCTATGAGTCCGCGCTTTCGTGACATAACGTCGCTTTGACTGTCGGGAAGAAGTCTGCCGCGGAGCTCGCACCAGTGCGGACTCAGCAAAAGTGCGCATCGAGGGCCCATATCGGCCGCAAAGAGGGCGCTCGTGAGCACCCTTCTGAAGCCTAAAATTGACAAATGGGACACCCTACGGTCTCGTGGACTTAAAGGTACAGTATGTAAGAATTCTGTTCACTAGAGGTCGCTAGAAGCCTATTCACAACAAAGGCGTAGCTTGATGACGCCAAGTTTGAGAGCGGAATCTTGGGACATGTGGTCTCCACCTCAACAGACGGTGGAAAATAATCGGGATAGGACTCGGGCAGAAATAATGTTCATGGATGGGATTATTAACGTTACTGTAGTATGAAGCAGAGCAGGACCGAGTGTTGTGGGAGCTGAACGAGGCCGCTGGAGTGATTGCACAACACACACCTCACGAGCAGCGGAACTTTTATGATGCCACGGTCGCCGGTGCCGTTTCCGCTTTTCCGGTCATGAGTATGAGGTAACACAGCTCTGTTTATCATTTTAGATACATTTGAGAGTGTTGAAAATGATGTTATAACGTTACTCTGTGCGTTCGCTCGGCGGCTGCTGTAAGACACTTGTTGCACACTGCAGTAAGATAGATAGATTTTAGAATATCATATTAAATGCTTGATGGCTTGTGTTGAAAAATTGGCATGCAATTCATTTTAAAACGTATTGTATGACGGAGAAAATTCTGTATTACTGTAACAAAAAATAAAGCTGCATCTGATTATGCTATGTTAGCTACTTGACAAAATAGTGTTTTTCTCTGAGGCATGGTAAAGCATGGTACTCGCAAAAAAAAAAATCAAGAAATAGTTTTCTGTCTATAAATGTGTCAAAACAGTTGTTCCCTTGTCTATTAAAACGTGTAATATATTAAAGCGTCATTGGTGTTTCCATGGTTTCTACAAAATAAAACCAAGGGTAACGCGGGTATGACGCAATTGACAGGCGACTCCTCACACGTCCTGGAGCCTTGGTTAAAATTGCAATTTTCTCATGATTTACAAATAGTTGGAAACATTTAGGATATTGCAAGTACTCAAGTGAACAAAATATATTACACTGGCCTAGTGGTTTTTGGATATTTTACTACAAAAATGTTACATATTGCACCTTTAACGGACACGCGCCAGCCATTGAATAAATATTGCATAGAAGTGTGCTATTTGGGACAGGGCCATAGTTGTTTGAACTGCGGCCTCTACTGTACAGGCATGAATTCGCATTTCCTTCAGCCTTTCTTTATTTGTTTCACTTTTGGTGTGAACGGGCCTTTACATTTGCCAAAAATAGAACCAGCCAGCCCAGCTCAGATGAGAAAAATTAACACAAAAGTAACGTAACGCATTACTTTCCATATAAAGTAACTAACGCAATTAGTTACTTTTTTAGGGAGTAACGCAATATTGTAATGCATTACTGTTAAAAGTAACTTTCCCCAACACTGATTATTACACATTCAAAATTTCTATCTTTTCTTCCAGTCGAAGGTTCGGGGGACTCTTTCATGGTAGGAAAACAGCCACATGCTTAAAAGGAAAAAATTTCAGCAAACGAAGAATGAGTCGGCGCATTGAACGAAAACGATTCATTTACTAACATATTCATTAAAAAACGATGTTTACAAACGAAACGTCACCAAATTCGCACCCCGAGCACACACAATCAATATAAAACGTTCCCATTTTCATGCTGCAAGCGTTCAAGTTTGTCGTGTCGCTGGAATACAAGATGGGATGAGATCGTGTCAAGTACTGGTAACACGATGATTTCTTAAATTAATCTCTAAGCTGGTGGTTTACATTCAAGTGAATTTCGGATGCGATCATGAACTGCTGAAACCTGATGTTACTCACCCAGAACCAGGACCATCTGGCCACACAGACAGTAATACACGTGCAGGGGTTTCTCCCCATCATCATACTCTTCCCTGTCACGGGTGTCCGAGCACACAACACTCCGAGACACCACTTTAGGCATATTTAATCTCCGTTTACTTTCTGTCTAAAAACAGAACGTGATATCTGGTTTCAGGCTTGTTTACTGTCCTGTTGTCGCCCGGTGATGACGCTTTACTGTTATGTGACGTCAGGGCAGCCCCCGTATCTTTTGACTGGCTTCCTCTAGATGGCGCTGTGGATATTTAAAAAAAGGCTGCTAGAATCGTGAGTCATCATGACATGAGATGAAATTGAGACATAACGATAAACGACTTCTCATTTGTGACCATGAAGTCAACGTAATAATGTCAACAATAACAATACATTTTATTAATAAAGCACATTTCTCACAGTAGAATTTAATGACGTAAAAACGTAAAGATGCGTTTTTAATACTTTCGTGAAACATTTTAAGGACTGATAGCAGTAGGCAGAGCATTCCATTAGCATAAAATATATATAACATGGTCTGTATAGGGAAATTTCTCTGTATTTTCTGAATACATGCCTATGAAGTAGCTGCTTATGTTTATTTTATTCTAGTAAATAGTGACTTTGGTAATAAATTTGGTAACGATATTTAACCCTCATCCTGAGAGGATCAACTTACTCTCATGATTACTCATCTTATTCTTCATCTTTAGTTTATCTTTCTTAATTGTGTAATAATATTACTTATTTGTTTTTTTGCTACTTTCTTTGCACACCTAATTTACTTTATTTGACTTTACTTTTATTATTTTTTAAAAATATTTTTGTAATACTTTATTTATTAATTAATTTCTTTTTGTAATTTTAATTTATCTTACAGTACATTGCAAATACAAATGTGTGATTCCAATCAGTGATTCCTGAAGGATCTTCATAGTAGTTTTTAGATAACACCACAATTTTTATACATATTTTTTATTTGTATAAGACGTCCCCCATGTTTCTGCTGCTTATATCAACAAATATACATATGCACAGACACACATTTCTGTTTTCAGTACCTTGCCCTACAAAGTCTTAACAGGAAAGTTGCAACAAGACGCCTTAAATAATAGACAGAGCACATGGTTTTCCTTACGCAAGCACACACGTGTGAGTGTGTGTTAGATATCATGCTGGTTTGGCACTGAGTATGTCCAAGTATTGTCTGTGGTATATAGCTGCTCTCTCTCTCTCTCTCTCTCTCTCTCTCTTTCTCTCTCTCTCTCCATTTCTCAGATCTGGAACCAGCAGCTCAGGAGATACACACTCACTTCTCTCTCAGAGCACCACGCATCATGCTTCCTCCTCTCCTCCTCTCCTCTCTCTCCTTTTCCCTTGCTTTTCTTTCAGGTAAGATCCACTTCGGGGTTTTTTTTTTTTTTTTTTTTTTAACCTTGTCTCTTCATCTCTAACTGTATCTCACATGGCTTTCTCATTCTGAACGCAGGTAACTGCATGGTTGTCTGTGGTCTCAGGAGATTCTCTCAAGCGTTTCTTTTCTCTGCTTGCTTCTTTCCGTTTTTCATTCTGTCTTTGTGGTGTTTGTGGCGGATATAAACTGCTCAAAGAATGTGTAAATGAATACATGTGCAGATGAATGATAGAATGAATCATCTCTTGAATGAGGCACTCTGTTGGTTAATGGGTTGCACTTTTGAAAGAAGCGCTATCAGTATGAGTATGTCATGAATGGTTTTAGAAATGTGATTAAATGAATATAAATATGATAATGAGCTTTTTCCAATGTAAATAAGCTTAAGGCAGTAGGATGTGCCTGTCTTGATGAGACAGTTTAATTAATGTAATTAAAGGTTTTATATTAATGCCTGTCATTATGCTTCTATAATTGAGGTAAGTTCTTGTGAAATGTTGATAGAAGGCTGGTTCTCCTGTTATCTAGCACTTCTGTGTCAGCACATATGCAGTTTAGTTTAATTTTAGTTTTAGCGTTTGTAAAAGTGTGTTTTATTATGTGATACAGTATGTGCATTTTGTCAGTGTGAGTTTTCCATGTAGCTTTCATAGATACATATGCTGTAATTGTTTGGTCATCGTGTCATTATGTGATATTCAACCTGTTTTAGATCAGTAGGTGGCCTAATAGTTTTTCAAAAGACAGGTGCTAAATGTGTGTGTGTGTGTGTGTGTGAGAGAGAGAGAGAGAGAGAGAGAGATAGTGGGTGTGTTGAATTATTAAGGACAGTCAGAAGATTGATGAACACAGACACACACATGCAAGAACACACACACAGCACACACTCTACAAAATTCCCCAAGGTGTTGGAAAGCAACACCATATTCATTCACCTGTCAAGAGATTTTCACGTTTTTATAGTCCGTGATATGACCTGTGGCATCTCTCATGATCCATAACTTATAATATTTTGGGTCACGGAGAGACACAAGTATGAATCCAAAATTCACTATTCCCAAGGATTGGAGGGCATATGCATTCTACTATGATACTCTCACCTCATGCACGGTGGTTGAGATCCTCTGTTAGCATGCATTGTTTTGTTCGTGCTTAATAAAAGTATTCTTATTTATGCCAGAAGGTTGGCATATATATGTACAGTACCATATTGATTATTAGCTGATATTTTGTAATTTATTGGTATCAGTCAATATCAGATATTTAATTGTTCATGCTCATTTTCTCCTATTTTTACATTTATTTTATCTTTTAAAACATTGATCATTTAATAACACTGTTAAATTTCATCTTTTTTCAGATCTTACAATAAATATCTATTTTCATACTGTACATTATAATGTTGTGATGCCTAAGTTCTCTTTAATAGCACTTAAAATGATTGATTTTAATTTTCTCTTTTTTATTTTTCATGTATTTAGACAAAATAGTATAGAATTTTAATTTATTGGATATTGGTCATAACATGAAAATCAGTGTATTGGTACTGGTCATAATTGTAATATCAGTTCAGCCCCAGAGTATATGTCTATGCATGATTATCATGTTCATTTTTCTTTTTAAAAGATTACACGGATGTTAATCAATGCTAAATACATCTGTAGATGTTTCACTTTTTCCTTTGGGTTTTTGGTGACCTTCTAAAACCATGAATCAGTCTCTCCTTGGAGAACAGCAACTTATGTTCTCTGGTCCTTAGAAATCTTGTTTGATGAGGTATTTTCTTATACCTGAAGAACACACTCTAGTTATGTTTGTTTATCTTGAATGCTCAAACTCACACATGAACGTCATTTAATTGATGGCAGCATTTGACGTAAATTACTGCATAACCGAATTAATTAGCCTTGAAGTAGGATGAATTCTTAATAGAGGAATAAGTCGTATAGCGTAGAGGAGTATGAAGTGTGTGTTCACGAACAGAATGTGGCTGTATAAAAAATAATCTCATGCACACAATTAAATGGCAAAAGAAACTGATTCCAGGGTGAACTCTTAGCCTCAACCCAGATGCTGAATTGAGCAGTGAAAAGAAAGAAAGATATACTGATATATTAAAGCCAAACTGTTGAAAGAGATGAGTGGAAATAAGCTGAAGTGAAGTGTGGTACTGAATAGCGGCAAAAAGAAGTGCCACAGCTCACTTGAGGTTTGTGTGCATGATTAAGATTTTCAGTAAAGGCATTTTTAAAATACATGACAGTGTCATAAAAAGATGCCATATTATGATGACAACAGTTATCAACAGAAATATCCCATAGAAGAATGAATTTAGGATTCCTAATCATTTAAAACAGAAGTTGTTTTTAGAAAAACAAAATGCTTGTGTGCAAAATGCTTTATTAAAAAAAATATTTTATTTTATTTGCCAGCTAGAAAAAATGTGTTAACCATGATCACGTGGCTATAATTTATCATCTTAAATATATCAGCCTATATTACTGAATACAATAGTAAAGTCACCTTGGGGCCAATATTTGCTGTATAGGCACTTTTTTGGGGGGGAGTTCTGTTGTACCTTTAGGAGTACAACAGCTTTTCCCTAAACAAAATAATCCTATACCAAAATCTATTTAAAATACATTTATTTCATACTAAGTATACTACAAATCCATTACCATATTTATTGATATATCACTAAAGACTTGCAGATATAAAATTGTAATTAAACTTTATTTGGAGTATTTCTTTATTGCACACTACACATTTCTTAATAGTATGCCTAAAAAGTGTTTTAACATCACTATTAATAAGGATTGTATGATCTTTGTATAACTTCAGTCTTTAAATGCAAGATATTTAAAGTGTACCTAGAGTATACTTGCAATAGTTCCACTTTAGCACAATCAAATATACTTAAGTATATCTTTAGTTGGACCTCAGCACTACTTCCACACAATTAAAGTGCTTTAAGTAAAAAATTATTTGTTCCAATTTAGCAGACTTTAAGTATACCAGTTTAGTATACCAAAAGTACAATTGCAGGGTATTTTTATTTAGCACATAAATATGTAAATGTATTTGTAGTATACTTAGCACAAAATAAATGTATTTAAAAAAAAATTTCACTAGGGTTCATTGGGGCAATATTTTCAAAGGGGATATCTTTTTATCTTATTTACTCCTGAATGGTTCATAGTAGTACCTTAAAGGTACATATAACTACTCTAAGATAATAATGTGCACCTTTTAGGGGTAGATAAGGTATAACATTGTCTCTTTCAGGGTATTGCCACATTTTTCCACATTCTTTCTGACAGTGGGTCTAAACAGTTCCACTGAATTCAATTTATCTCCCTTAAAATGATAGATATCATAGGCTAGAGATTTTTAGCCACTGGACTGCGCGCGTGTGTGACAAACATACCTTTCAGTTTCAGAGCCACACAGCAAGTCAGATTTCTCTTTTTCTCTCACGCATATTCTTTAGTTTTTTTTTTGTTTGTTTTTTTTTAAGTAAAGTTGGCTATGCAGATCAACTGTGCATGTGTGAGCAGGTGTTTTTGCATTTGTGTCTGCCGGTGTTAAGAGATTTCAAGAGGGAAAGAGTTTCTTGAACAGCCCATGTGTTAAGGTTGAGGTTCTGGAGAGATGAGCTAATTGGGTTTTGTGTGGTTCAGTGGAGACAGACTTATCATCTACGTGATTGACTTACCGTCTGATAAGGATGCCAGAGCTCTGAGTGTATCGGGAAGGCATACAAGAGGATTATTCAAGTGTTTGTGTGTGTGTGCATAATGGAGAGAGAGAGAGAATGAGGATTTCAGCTGACCCTTAGAATTGATGGGGATGTGTAGAGGTGTCTGTGCTACATGACAGCGGCTCCCCAGGGCTTCAGGTTAGACCAACCACTGCTTTATATTCTTCCTGCAGGCAGAAAGAGAGAGAGTCCATTGACTGGAACATGGTGTAGATGAAAAGCAGAATAAGGAATGCTGGATGGACAATGACAGAAGGTTTCTGTGAAAGAGGCTAAGAATGAAAGCAAATGAAGATGCCAATGTTATGATGTCAGGGGATACAACCTTGAATGTTGTCTAATTCTGGGTCATGAGGAGAGGGACACACTAAGGTCCTCTATGGTATAACAAACTTATTGTGAGATAAAAAGGATCTTGTTGACTATGACCATTTGAATTGATTATGACTATTGATTATTGATTGATTATGACTAATTGAATTTTATTTTGACTCAGTGTCAGAAATGACAGTAACATAGAAGTGAATTAGTGAATGAAGAGATGAATATGCAAGCAAAAACTAACAACTTTAAAAACATCTTTTTCAATATTGAAAAATTCTATTTATACAATTATTATTATTTTTTTTTTCTCCATATAATGAAAATGCTGTAGATCAGTCATTCTCAGCAAACCTCCATGACTTAAAATGATTCATTACTTGATAACATTTAATTTTTATTGAAAAATTCTCAATAACAGTAATTAAAAAGAATTCCCCCACAATCTGATGTGATCCAGACAAAGTTCATGTTTTTCAGTCACAAACTGACAGAAAAGCTTATATTGTACTCCAGCTGCAGTTGCACATTTTTCAATGGAAATATTCCATATAAACCTGAAGAGCCTAATGCTGTTTAATCTCCCAGTCGCTTCAATAGAACTTCTCAGTCCACATACAAAAATCTGACTGGGTACCCTGCAGAACGCTAGGCTTTGTATCAAGTTGAATCAAGTTTTTTTTTTGGAGAGCTTTACAGAAAAACTACATTTATTTTCCTTGCATGATTGTAGTTCAAGAGCTTTTTAATTTTATTTTCAATATACAGTAATCCTGGCTGGTATACTCGCTGTTTTAATACTGAAAGCAGCAGATACTGTACCACTGGTTTGAAGCCTGTTTATTGGCAGGGATTGTGTATGTGAGGTTTAAATGTAAAGAGTTATCACATATTGAAAATGGTTTATTATAAAAGGTAAAATTTCATGCTTCTTCAAACCTTACATTCCAAGGTGTTACATCATAGCTGCAGTCAGGCTGGTGTTATGCCATCAGTTCCAGACATACACTTCGATGCTGTCATGAGGCTGAGAGGTCACGCGAGTGGTGGCAGGGTTACCTCAAACCAACCAAAGTCTTCCATCAGTCACGTGACCTACCTGCATCATGAACTCTGAACTCCAGAAGAGTACCAAAGGGACAACAACAACATTAGCACACATTTCAGTTTGGCATCATTACTGCACATTAAAGCAACACCATGGAACTTTTGGCACTCTAGCGGTTAATAAACAAAACTGCATGCGTCTTGCGAAAGAATACTGTAACTGGAACTACTTCTCTCTGTTTATGTATATGATGAGTCATGCAGATACTGGGCTACTCTGCAGCGGTGCCGACCTGACCGGTCTAAAATAGTCTGAATATAAACACTTATTATATTTGTACCATAGTGATACAGGATAAGACAAAAACACGGTTTGGAAAATGGATTCATGATGTACTTGCTCATTATATACATTTTGTAAAATCTGAACACAAAAAGTTACACAGTGCAGCTTTAACGCATGAGCAGGGGTGCAAATAAGTAGTACGCAGGTGCGCATGCGCAGTAAAAAAAAAAAACCAAAAAAAACGATGCGCACCAGAAAACATGGAGGGAAGCGCTTTTGAGTACCAACATTTTTGAGGACCGGTTCACAGGGACACGTTTACATACTGGAGTAGTATTTTTCTCCATCTCTGGTAAGATAGCAATCATGATGATAAGTGTGTTCTTTAATTATTAGGTGTGCAACGGATCGCAGTTAATCCGTGATCCGTACAGATAAGGTCCAACGGTTCGGCATGCATGTGATTCGCGTATTAACTGCTAAATTTAACCATCACAGAGTGAAAGTTTGTCATTTGGACGTGTTTTGTCTCGCCAATTAACACATTCAAAGTTTTTAAAAGCGAAAGAAGAGGCGAAAATCGGGACTCGCGGTCTGTTATCTGTGCGCACAGCCTCACCCCCCCCGAAACGCGCGCACGCAGAGAGAGAGAGAGAGAGAGAGAGAGACAGTCAGACAGCACTGAACACCGAATTAATTCGCGTTTACTCGCGCTTGAACGGACACATACACAAAATTATGTCAAAATACATGTCTCGGCAAGCATTTTCTCGTTTATGTCATAAGTGAACAGTTGAGAAAGAAACCGGATGTGTCAGTTATTCGGTCCGTGCTTTCCTTCTTAAAGTGACAGTAGCCTAATATTCTTGCTGTTGTCTGTCATTAATGTTAGTAAAATAAAATAAAAATCATTATCATCATCTATCATGTTCGAGAGAAAAGAAGATAGTGAGGAGAGCAGTCAGGCGGAAAGTGATGAGGACAGCTTTTAGGATAAGCGTGTTGTGTAAAGTGTAAGTACCAAGCAACATCTCCAGGTGCACCCTTGAGAACCAGACCAAAAAAGTTATGTGCACCCCTGAGCACGAGTGATGTTTTGGCTGTGATGACTGTTTTGTGAGTCAGCATGAAATGTAAGTTTGATTGTCTTTCCTTCCATATTGTGATGCATGTCCAAGTGAAATGGCTTCTCGAACAAGAAAAAAACGTAGCACAGGCATTGATTTTAGGAATTAACTGGATCAATGTGGTTTGCAATTGCTGCAATCTCATGTGAGTGATTGAGGTTGTCATGAGGTTGTTCCACCTTTGCGCCAATAAACATCATCAGAAAATAAAAGAGATGTTGCTGCAAGAGGGAGGGGAAGTTATTTAGATTAAAGGTTACGAGGGAAATGTGGAAATACTATTGCAAATTTTTTCTTTTGCTATTAGAGCAAATGCAAATACAAAAAAATATATTTGATATATTTCATCTCCCATTCACCGCTATAGTTATCTAAGTTTACCCAACTATGAAGACTTAAGCTTCTGAGAGCCACGGAAATGTGAAAAGGGTCCATTTAAAAAAAAAAAAAGATCAATCATTTATAATAAATACTGCCATATTCAATAAAAAAAAATAAGAATTGTCACTTTAACATTTTTAAACGTTTTTATCTTTTAAATTTGTAGATTTTCCCTTTAAATATGTGTATACTAATGTATCACTCATATGCCACATCCACAAAAGCAAAAAAAAAAAAAAAAGAATTGGAAGGTGAACATCAAACAAAAAAAAATGCACATTACTTCACAACAGGCAAGATTTAAACGTTAAAAACAAGGAAAGTGGTTCATTCAGTGTAATGAGATCTATGAATCAGTTTTGCTGGTTGGCTGATTGAGTCAGGACTGTTTGAGATGCAGCTCTCAGGTGGATTTGATCATTTCTGGAAGGCATATTCTCAAACTTTAGATATTACGTTTTTTTATGCTGCTTTGTATTTCAATTTACTGACAGGAATTACTTCATTTACCAGTCAAAACTTAAACCCATCTGAGTAGACTTTGACATTACCTTGTTTCAGTGCATGCATGTGTTTGTGTGCATGTAGATTCTTCAGGTTCTGATATGTGTCCATTGGGTCAGTTTCCGTGTGGGAATCTGTCGGTGTGTTTGCCTCAACCTCAGCACTGCAACGGGCAGCAGGACTGTCCTAACGGAGCGGATGAAGAGAACTGCGGTAAGACTGCGGGCAAGAACGCACAAAGACACACGTGCACTCTCACACAAAGAATACATTGTATACAAATGCAGTCACAAACACACACACTAATGCAAATGTGCAGGCATTGGCACATTATTTTGCCATAAACACACACTTTTGCATATAGAAATATGAATACTGCAGATGTATAAATGGCATTATCAAAAATATCTGTGTGTGTTGTAGTGGATAACAGTGGTTGGCCCCATCTGTTTGATGCATTCATGAAAACAAGGGTCCAGGAGTCGAAAGAATGCAGTGAGTATTTTCTCTTTCTTTTTCTCTGTGTTGCTTTGAATGTGTTTGTGAATTGTTTACAGGATAAACAAAGACATTAAAGGCTAAATATGTCGTG